>NC_044905.1:57042219-57127145 GCF_001633185.2 Quercus lobata | reverse complement strand
TCAACAAGTTGGGAAAATGAGGTGCATGATAGTGTAAGGATAGATGCAACCTTCTCCCGTTAGAGCTTGCTCGTTGCATTAATTTGACGCTTTATCAGCACATTGGGTTTGCTCCTCAACACCTATTTCCTCCGCATCCTGAGTTATATTTCCCATGTTTGGTGTATAGAAATTATCATCGAGGTCAATAGATACGCAAACATTACCAAACTCCTCGTTTAGAGTACGCTCATTATCTGGGGCTGGTTTGTTTGAAGAAATTTGAAGGACACTAGTTGCACTTTTCTTGAACAATTGCTTTAGTTTATCATAGTACTCATATCTTTTTTCTTTTTCATTTTTTTTTTTTTTTCTGAATTTCACTACTTTAGGATTTTCCTACAACAAATGTGTAAAATTAAGTCAAACATGTATTAGATTATTTATTTGGCACAAACAAAGAAAGATAACCCACACCTACTTAGGGCCAATAACAGTGTTTGTCAACTCATTCCAACCCAACCCTATATTTGCCTGTTAGGGTCATATTTTCTATGTAATTGGCTAATCCTTTGACAAAACATACTTTACTTATAATTGGGCAGATCTAAGTTGGATTTAATATATTAAGTAGTATGTTGTTCAAACATATCAAGTGGTATCATTAAAGATATGAAAGTTGATCCAAGAAACAAGTGAAGAAAAGCTGTAATTTCATTAAATCTTGACACGTGCTCAATAGATGCTGCTATCGAAGATTAATGGAGAAGCTCAACATAAACTCGATCTATCGAGATCTACAATTTCAGAAATCTCAAATCTAAAATTCGGCCCATGATGACTTGAATGATTAGGGTTTCTCTTCTTACAACCCTAGTAATATATATGGCTCATTTTAAAAGTCATCACTTATAGAAACAGAGACCTAGAACTCATACACTATGTGAGAAGCTACTGCATTTGTGTGCCTTAAGGTTTTGTAATTAAGTGCTTCCTAATCTTCATTATTTATTAAGTGAAAAATTTTTCAGCCAACAACAATCAATTAAGTTGCTAGAGTTAGTCACATACTGGAATCCGTGTAAAAGAGTTAGTCACAGATTGGAGATTTGTGTAACAAAAGAAAGAAGTCTGTTGCATGATCAAGTCCAATTGGGTATTGGAGCAAAGGTTCAACTATAGGTTGGTATTTTGGGATAGGTTAGGGTAGTGGTAAGATTCCTCATATTTGTAACCGCTTGATTATTGATTAGTAGATTCTTGAGAGTGGTGACCTTAAATTCACCCAGTGGATTTTTTTCCTTGAGAGAGGTTTTCTCTATTTGTCAACAAATTACTGTGTCAATTTAATTTCCACTGCATTTAGTTTATTTGGTGATTTTTTGTGTCTCTACAATTTGCATATAATTTGACCTAATTAATCAACTTGGGTAATTGAATTAATTAACTGGGGTCAATCTATCTTAACCCAACAAGTGGTATTAGAGCGGGCACACTCTGATTTGGTTTTAATATTTGCTGTGTGATCCATTAATCCATGTTGTTATGGATCATGGACAATCATTGATTATACCCCCTTTATTTGATGTTTCTAACTATGTAGATTGGAAGGTATGCATGAGAGTTTTTTTGCAGTCTTTAGATGAAAAGGTGTGGCTTGCTATTGAGGTTGGATGGACCAAACCTACTGATCCACTAGCGTCTTGGGATGATGAAAAGATCAAAGCTGCAAATTTCAACCATCAAGTGATGAATGCCTTGTTTAGTGTTGTGACTAATGAGGAGTTTAAGAAGATCTCATCCACTAAGAGTGCTAAGGAAGCTTGGAAAATTCTTCAAAACACTTATGAAGGCACTAAAGCTATGAAAGATTCTAAACTTCAAAGGTTCACTACTAGCTTTGAAGAAATAAGGATAGATGGCAATGAGTCATTTGATGAATTCTATGCCAAGCTAAAGGATATAGTGAATTCAACATTCAACATAGATGAAAAGATTCCAAAGCCTAAGATTGTAAGGAAAATCCTCAGATCTCTTCCAGAGTGGTTCCATGCTAAGATCACCGCCATAGAAGAACCAAAGGATATTGATACCATTCCTTTGACAGAGTTGATTAGGAATTTGCAAACCTATGAATTAGGTTTAATAGGGATTGGCAAGGGAAGCAAGAGCAAGAATATGGCTTTAAAAGCCAAGAGTGATGAAGAAGATGAGTCGTTTGAAGATGAGAACTCAAAATTTAAATCTTACATTACAAGAAAATTCAAAAAGTTCATCAAGAATGTGAATGTCAAGGCAAATGACAAGGATCGTAAACAGTCAAGATTCTCTCAATTTAAGTCTCAAGATATTTCAAGAGAGAATCCAAAGAAGTTGGACAAAGCAACAACACTCCAGCTGGTCCAAAATGTTATGGGTGTCAGAGGTACAAACGCATGAAGCAAGAATGCCTTACTTATCTCAAGTCAATTGGCAAGAGCAAAGCCCTAGTTGCCACCTTGAGTGATACCTAACCAGAAGCAGATTTAGAGGATAGTGATCAAGAAGGAATAGCTAGCGCCTTCATAGCTACTATTGATTCCTCCAAGGAATCCAAAGAACTGATTGATGAGGAAGAGGATCTAATGGAGTCCAAGTTTGAGAAGATGGATGGAAAAGATGATATCCGTATTGCCTACTCAAAGCTTTACAAGAATTTTGAGAAGCATGAAAAGCTTTATCGGCTAGCCACAAGGAAGCTAAGTGAAGTGGAGTTGGAATGAGAGGAACTCTCCACTAAATTTGACGAAGCAAATCAAACCATCAAAGCACTGCAGTTTGAAAACAACTTCCTAACTGAGAAGAAGAAACTGGGTGCAAAGTCGTTTTATGTGAGAGCTCAATTAGAAAGGGCTTCAAGTGTGAAGCTGGATGATATGCTAAATTTCCAAAAGGCTGCATCTAATAAAACTGGTCTCGGGAATGATCACTTTTTCTCTTCTTGTAGTATGAAAGCTCGGATTTGTGCTAAAACACACAGCAAAGATTAAAATCTAATCAGAGTGTGCCTGCTCTGATACCACTTGACAGGCCAAAAATATATTGACCTTTCGTGATAGATTAACCAATTAATTAGCCAAGTTGATTAATTAATTAGATTAACATACAATATGCGTGGCAGTACAAACAAATCACCAATTAAACTAAATATACAACGAAAATTAAATTGACACGGTGGTTTGTTTTCGAATGAGGAAAACCAATACGGTAAAAACCCCACAAGGTAATTTTAAGGTCACCACTCCCGATCAAAAATCATTTTAGTTTAATCCACATATTGTTGAACATGTACAATCACACAAATGAAATAGGCATTCATTAAACATTAGACTTGTGTGTTGTGTGTGTGAATCAAGTATGAACTAGTCAATAGTCTAGTATGAAGTTTTAATGATCAATTTAATCAAGTTATACACAACTAGCACAAGGGCAAGTGATCTATCTCACTAGTAGAAATGAACATATATGACCCCCCACTAAAGTGTTTACAATTGATTGAAAGCTTTTCATTTGGCTTCCATTTTTCATACTTTTGATCAATACAACTCAATTTTTGAGAAGCAATGCCATGAAATTTTATATGTTTCTTTGATGAATAACTCTTTGGCTTTGGCACCATACATTTTTGAATACATTTTTGCTCCACCTTTTCCTAATCAAACTAGTTTTCGAAGTAAGGATTTTTCAACTCTTTCCCTTTTAGAGATTGATGTTTGTAAAGCTTTTTGAAAAAAAATAAATGTAAGGAAATATATAGGCACAGGTCTACGCATGTATCAAGATCAAGCAAGACTATTGACTAATCATTCATGACAAGCTTGAAGATCTATTTACAATAATCAAACTAGATTTCTAGATGTCGCTCACACTTAAAAATGTGCATACATAACAAGCTAAGTTCATAAATACACTACGCCATTAGTACGGAGGTACTAGGCCAAACTCAATATGTGATATACACAACACAATCGATCAAACTTTTTGAGATTTTTACTTTTTATGGGTTTTTGAATTTTTCAACACACTAAAAAACAAAGGAATAAAGTAAGATCAACAACAAAAACAAAAACACTACATATAAAGAGATGCCTGATGCACAAATGCATGATAATGAAGCATCTAATGCATGAAGAGTCCTACAAAGATCGAAAGAATTAGATCAAAGACCAAAAGAGCATAAGCTTGACAGGCCAAGAATGTATTGACCCTTTGTGATAGATTAACCAATTAATTAGCCAAGTTGATTAATTAATTAGATTAACATACAATATGCATGGCAGCATAAACAAATCACCAATAAAACTAAATATGCAGCGGAAATTAAATTAATACGGTGATTTTTTTTCAAATGGGGAAAACCTACAAGGCAAAAACCCCACTGAGTGATTTTAAGGTTACCACTCCCAAGAATTCACTACTATCACAACAAGCTGTTACAAGTAAAAGAATCCCAATACCTTATACCAACTTACAGTTAAATCCTTATCCCAATACCCAATTGGACTTGTTCTGTAGTGACAATCTCTCCTTTTCAATGCACGGCTCCCAGTACGTGACTAACCAATAGATGCGCAGATCCTAGTACGTAACTTAGTCACCAACTTGAGAAGGATGTTGGCTGCAAAGTTCTTTAGTTCATCACACGATGAAGATCAAGAAGCTCCTTTGTCACAAAACCCTATAGTGTACAAACACAGCAGCTTCTTTAGGGTTGTTAGAAAAAAAATTCTAAACACATACTCACGGATTGGATGAAAAATAGCTCTGAAAAACTGAGTTTCATAAACCTTGATAAATAGCCATCTATCGAGCTAGTTGTCGAGCCATAGGCTAAAACAGCTTAAACCTCGATAGATGCTAGCTATCAAGCTTTAAAATCCAGCATTCTTCACTTGTTTCTTGGATAGACTTGCATGGCTTTAACACTTGAACTTGAAACCTCGTTCCTTGAAGCACTAAACACATCCTAGATCTACCCAATTACAGGTAAAGTGCGTTTTATCAAAAGATTAGCCAATTACATAAAATATTGACATATGTTTCTAACATTGAATCACATATGTCCTAACAATCTCCCCATTTGGCAATCCATGACAAAACCACAACAAATAAATGAACATATGAGAGAAGTAATAAATCACTCAACTCATACTCACTTGTTGAATACAATAAAATCTATCCTAACACAAACTTTTGAAAAAATTTACAAGAAGAGAGTTTATGGTAAGAAGACTTTGACAACATGTATTCTAAAACACTTTAAACAAAACTCATCAAGGCATCTTAGTGTGAAATAGAAATAATATATTGTGTACAATAAATAAGAAACATGTGTATAAAGAGAGAAAAGAAACAATAAATGAAGAGATAGGTGAAATAACATAAGAAAAGAAAAGATACAAAAATCCTCACTACATCCGTCATATACACACTCCCCCTATCACAAAATCTCATAAACTAACCCTCCCCCTTGTGAGTATGACCACTCTCATCACAAAAATACTCCTCATTTTTGTCACGAGTGACCAAAGGGCAAGTACACCAAGTAGACATCTCATCATCACTGGGCGAGCTACCACCATTATCCTCATCAGCATCATCGTCATCGAAGTCATTTTCATCATCCTCAGATGCCACGAGAGAAGGAAAGGAGGCCACAATGAAACCACCCATGACAACGTGTCGTCATGCAATACGACCAACACAGGTCTTCACCTGACACAACTCATCACTGAGAGTGTGAAGGCGAGCATCCATGCGCACAAGCAATGCCATAATGAAGAATGAATGTCATCACCATGTTAAGGAATCTTGAACCTTTTGCAAAGCCTGAGTAAGGGGTGTTTTAATGATCACCCCAAGAAGAAGATGTCTCACAAAAGAGAGATGAGAGTTTGTTTTTGGACATTGTCCACAGAAGAACACAACCAGGGTAGTTAGGATGTGCTACCCTAGGAATGTGTAGTACCTCAGAGATAATCTCTGGAGTAACTACAATGCGCATACCTCGAATGCGAGAAAAGAAATAAGGTACAGAAGTGTCAATTTCGTGCATATTGGAGTAAAACTCCTGTATGATCACGGAAGGGCATACGACTGGGATGCCATATAGTGACTCCTAACCCCCACTGTAGATGACAGTGGGTAGGTTAGTGTTAGAAAAATCTGACAGAATGACTTGGCGTTCCAAATGAATGCCTCATCGTGAAAAGTTCTCCGAGAAGTCTGACTGGGCCTTCTCATCACGGAACCTAACGTGAGATGGAATGGGGTTAGAAAGAGAAGAAGAAGATGCCTCGAAATGAAGAGGGTTCTGGAACGGAGTGGATTTGCGTTTAGGTTCCATAGAGCAGACTAACGCAAGAGAGAGAGAGAGAGAGAGAGAGAGAGAGAGAGAAAGAGACAATTAGAAAAGCATCAAAAATATAATATATCAAAATATAAAGAATTGAAGGTACGTATGCATGAAAATGCATGAACACACAACATGCAAATATAAATGCATCATAGGCTCAGCCCAATCCAAACCTACCAGTACACAACAATTCAACATATACAGCACACATCTATAATGCATGAAAATATTGTTATAATGCAAGTGAGATGCAATGCATGACGTTTTGAAATCATTTAAGCAAACCCCAACCAAAATATTTTGCAAAAACTTCATCAATTTTGAAAAACCCCAAAAATTTTCAAAAACCCAAAAACCTAGGTTTAATGCATGAAATGCATGAAGAATGAAAGAGTTAGGATCCTTACCAGTGAAGAAAAACTTGATCTAGGCCGAAAATCAAATGAGGATGAAGTTTAGAGTGAGAGAGAGAGATGTGTTGGGAGGTGAAAAGATGAAGGCTATCGAGAGAGATCGGGCTTTAAAGGTTCAACAGATATAGAAGCTCATAATTCTCGACGGATCGAGAGGTATCAAGAGGATTCGAGCTTTAAATGTTCAACAGATACAGCTATCGAGCAACTATCCAAAGGTTTCCAAAGCAAAGAAGCTCGATGGATCAAGGTAGCTATCGAGAAGCTATCGAGCATCCAGAAGGTTTCTCGATGGATCGAAGTAGCTATCGAGAGCTATCAAGAATGCGATAAAAGGTAGCTGAAAGATCTCGATGGATAGCCTAGCTATCGAGAGGTATCGAGATAGCTGTCGAGATTGCTTAAAAAAAGTTTTTCAAGGAAGAGAAAAACACAGATATGAATGCAATCAAGCATGCTACTTAATCAAAGATCCAAACAAGATTTTAAGCTCTCAAAAAAATCTCTTAACAAAAAAATGTCAAGTACAAAGATCCAAAACACACACACACACACACACACACACACACACACACACACACACACTAAACAAGTCTAACCAATTTTATATTTCAAAAACAAGTTAAGACAGTTTAGTGAGCAAACATTAACACAAGTATTCCTTGTGATGGCCAAATCACATTGTACCTGTACATGTATCAAAAGTAACAAAGAATGTTGCGTGTTATGGGTGAAAAACATTGCAAGATTGCATAGGTGTCTGCACGTTATGACGATTTAAGATATAAGAAAATCACTTTAACTTATACACAATCATAACCATTTGATGGGAACTATCACCTTCGAGGTACACGCTTGCAATCATATATAAAGCATTTTGATCTTTTTGCTTTTATTTTTCTTTGCATATTTTTCTTTTAATAAGCATATCATGCATGGGCATATAGGAGAAAGAGAAAAGAAATAACCAATGATGTTAAGCTTTTGACATTGCACTTTTGCTATGCTGAAGCATATAGATGTCTTTTCATAACTGGCGGGCAACAGTGGTGAAATGGTTATTTATGCCTTTCTCTTAGGACTTTCTAGTCCTTCCCATCAAAAAGAGTGATACGAGTGTTAAGTACAAGAGATTGCTTAATCTTACTCATCACAGACACAAGCCACAAAGCTCACTTGCTTAGTTATGCATAGAGATGCTCATCTAAGTTACAAAAGATACAAAGTTTAGAAAACTTTATTTCATTGGCTATCCAAGGTACGCAAGTACCAATGTACACAAACACACTGTTTTTTTATTTTTCTAATTTTTCAAATTTTATTTTTTATTTTTATAAAATAAACCAAAATTGAAAAGAAAACAAACAAACAAAAACAAGTTAAACAAAAGCAATGCTTAAAACTAGATGTAAATGCATAAGGAAGAAGGAGGAGAAGGAGAGATCAATCCATGGAGATGACACTAATGTTTTGGTGAAGGAATTCAAACTGTTTGCTATCAAGAGGTTTGGTAAACAAATTAGCCTTCTGATAATCAATGTGAATAAACTCAAGAGTAAGAGTACCATCTTCAACAAGCTTCCTAATGAAGTGATGTCGAATTTCTATGTGTTTAGTTCAAGAATGTTGAACCGGATTCTTAGAGATGTTGATGACACTGGTATTGTCACAGTAGATGGCAAGATGTTCTTGACAAATACCATAATCATAGAGGAGTTTTTGCATCCATAGAAGTTGGGTGCAACAGCTACCGGCAATAATGTACTCAACTTCTACAGTGGATAATGAGATGAAATTCTGCTTTTTGCTTATCTAGGAGACAAGATTATTACCCACATAGAAAAAACCCCCCTGATGTACTCTTTCTATCATCAGCATTCCTAACCTAATTAGCGTCAGAATACTCAGCTAAGATATCATTGTGTCCTTGCTGTACCACACACCAAAGTCGGTAGTGGTTTTGACATACATTTTGATTCTTTTCAAAGCAATCATATGAGACTCTTTAGGATTAGCCTGATATCTAGCACACACTCCCACACTGTAGCTAATGTCAAGTCTACTAGCAGTAAGGTAAATAAAATTACCTATCATGCTTCTATAAAAGAGATGAATCTACACTTTTACCTAATAAGTCAACAATGAGTTTAACATTTGGGCTCATAAGGGTTCTAACAAAGCTAGCAGATTCCAAACCAAACTTCTTCACAAGATTGTTAGCATATTTAAATTGAGATAGGAATATACTTAGTGTGAGTTCATTCATGTTTGCCACAATAACTTCAGGGGGATGATTTAATTTGATCCTAGAGGAAGGTCCTTTCTCTTCATGGGATTCAGAATCAGGTGAAGCAGATTTGTTAGCTAAATCTTCTACAACACTTGGAGTATTGGGAGTACTTGGAGATGCAAGTTCTTGTTCAACAATTTCTTGAACTTCCTTGGGCTCAGGGGGAAGAATTTCTTTGGGGATTTCCTCACCAAATTTATCAGAACCAAATTCTGAGGATTCACCAATAACAACATTCACTATTTTCATTACCTTCATGGTTCTATTGTTGTATACCCAATAAGCCTTGCTTGTAGAGGAGTATCCCAATAATATTCCTTCATCACTTTAGGAGTCAAATTTTGCCACATTCTCTCTATCTATGAGAATGAAACAAGTACTTCCAAAGATTCTAAAATACTTAACATTTGGCTTCCATCCCTTCCATAACTCATATGGAGTCTTCTTGGTACCGGGTCTAAAATATTAACTGTATGACAAGCAGTGTTAACGGCTTCTCCCCACAAGTTTGTAGCCACATCCTTGTTGTGCAACATGGCTTTAGCCATCTCTTGAATAACCCTGTTCTTCCTTTCTACTGCACCATTCTACTGAGGAGTAATAGGAGTAGAGAATTCTTGAGATATACCTGATCTTGTACAAAAGGACTCCATATATGAGCTCTCGAATTCTTTACCATGATCATTTCGAATTCGATCAATCTTTAAGCTCTTCTCATTCTGTAATCTTATGCATAAAGCTTCAATGTGCTCAGAAGCGTCAGACTTGGATCATAGGAGTATAATCCAAGTGTACCTAGTGAAGTCATCTACCACAACCATGATATATCTCTTTCCACCAAGAGACTTGGTTCTAGTTGGACCTATAAGATCTAGGTGTAGTAGCTCCAACGGTCTGCATGTAGCAGATGTCTAAGTGCCCGGATGTTTAGCTTTTGTCTGTTTCCTAAGCTAACATGGTCCACACACCACATTGCTTACTCTACTGAGCTTTGGTATCCCCAACACTAACTCATGCTTAGAAACAATTGAAAGATTTTTGTAACTAGCATGTCCCATCCTTTGGTGCCATAGAACTTCATTTGGTAAACGAATGCTATTGCACACAATATCAGCATCAGGAAACATGCCATAACAATTGTCTAGAGTGCGAACATCACTTATAAGATTCTTTCTAGACTCATCCATGACAACGCATTTTCCCTTTGATAATAGTTCCATGAAGTCTTGATCACATATCTGACTTATGCTCAACAGGTTCACTCTTAGGCCTTTTACATATAGAACATTTGTAATGCTTGGCAATCTAGGTAGAGAGATGATTCCCTTTCCTTTAATCTATGATTTGCTTCCATCACCAAAAGTGACATTACCACCTTTCATAGACTCAAAAAACTTGAAGAGAGATCGGGCTCCAGTCATGTGTCTTGAGCAACCTCTATCAAGGTACCACAAGCACGTGTCCATAACCTTAAATGCGGACTTCATCATGAAGCACACTTCATGCTTAGATGACAGATCAGTGGGAATGGTGTTTTCTCTCATCTGCCTTTTATGAACTAAACCTTTAACTTTCACTCTTCTCAGACGAACTCCTTTGCACATTTTTATTCTAAGACAGTCTAGTTTCTTCTTTGTCAAGCTAAGATCGTTTCCAATAGTCATTATAATAGAATTCAAATAACTTTTAGACTTGCATTTTCTGATACACTCAAACAAGTAGAGATTAGAAAAACAAGATGTATTTGAAAGCAAAGATCTCTTCAAGCCGATTACAGCCATGACAACAGGGGCCAATGGATCACACAGCAAATATTAAAATCTAATCCGAGTGTGCCTGTTTTGATACCACTTTACAGGCCAAGAATGTATTGACCCTTTGTGATAGATTAACTAATTAATTAGCCAAGTTGATTAATTAATCAGATTAACATACAATATGCGTGGCAGCACAAACAAATCACCAATTAAACTAAATATGCAATAGAAATTAAATTGACACGGTGATTTGTTTTCGAATGGGGAAAACCTATATGGCAAAAACCCCACCAAGTGATTTTAAGGTCACCACTCCCGATCTAAAATCATTTTGGTTTAACTCACATATGGTTGAACACGTACAATCACACAAATGAAATAGGCATTCATTAAACATTAGACTTGTGTGTTGTGTGTGTGAATCAAGTATGAACTAGTCCATAGTCTAGTATGAAGCTTTAATGATTAATTCAATCAAGTCATACACAACTAGCACGAAGTCAAGTGATCTATCTCACTAGTAGAAATGAACATATATGACCCCCCACTAAAGTGTTTACAATTGATTGAAAGCTTTTCATTTGGCTTCCATTTTTCATACTTTTGATCAATACAACTCAATTTTTGATAAGCAATGCCATGAAATATTTTATATTTCTTTGATGAATAACTCTTTGGCTTTGGCACCATACATTTTTAACACATTTTTGCTCCACCATTTCCTAGTCAAACTAGTTTTCGAAGCAAGGCTTTTTTAGCTCTTTCTCTTTTAGAGATTGATGTTTGTAAAGCTTTTTGAAAAAAAATAAATGTAAGGAAATATATAGGCACAAGTCTACGCATGTATCACATGTCCGTTCATTGATGCCATAGGTGTTGTGATGCAATGAGGTAAGTAAAGGTAAGTTATGCATTCACATGTACATGCATATTTTTTGATAACACAGATTAATGATGAGCATGAATGTGTTTGGTCTAACAGCGTGTTTTTAATGATCTTCATTTTCCCAAAGTGATCCTTTGATGTTTACATGTTGCTGCCTTAACATAACGTATGAATGCTTACAAGCCTTGGATATGATATGATGACAGATGAATGCTAGGTTGATGAGATGCCATGATAGATGTATGCTAGGGTTTGTGATGAGATGCCATGATAGATGTATGATAGGTTTGCTTGATGAGCATGATAGATGTATGCTAGGGTTTGTGATGAGATGCCATGATAGATGTATGATAGGTTTGCTTGATGAGCATGATTAGATGTATGGTTAGGGTTTGGGATGAATGATACCATATTGTATGCTTAGATGTCTGCTAGTGTGTGTGTGAGTTAGAATACAAGTATCAAACATGCTTTTAATAAGGTTAAGATATAAGACACAATGATGGGAGGCCAACCTTAGGCTTGGGCAGTCTTGGGTGCCTAACACCTTCCCAAGAATGTACCTAAACTCCGAACCTATACTCTGGTAGTAAGATCGATGGTCATTCCTCGAAAGGACGCTATATTCATGGTTCCTAGACCATATAACTAGGTAGTGTCTCCAACACTTTCCGTTGTGTCCACAGTGGCAACTCCACTGGAGACTAATGAGTTTAATTCCTATGTGTCATATATCTTAACCTTAATAAAAGCTATTTCAATACTTGTTTGCACACACATCACTTGGTTTCTTTTGTCCCTTAACCTCGGTTAGTGATGAGTAGGAAGATGGAAGGCTCCATTCAGGCCCAAATCTTCCAGAGTTCATCCCACCAACTCACAATCGGTGTCATCGCCTATAATGGGCTTTAAGTACGTAAAGGTTTGCTACCAGTCCACTATGGAGTCCACTTAGGCCCTCGGTTGGAATCATAGCCTACCTAGTTATGAGTGACCTACTTATCTATCCCTTTAACCTTAGGGAGCCTACCCACACTAAAGAGATCCTAGACCCCATCACAAAGGATACCCTTTATATCTCTTTTTTGTTCAACCATATATCATGTGTTCACCTAATTCTAAGGAACAAATAAAAGATGTAAAAATGGAAGGGATGGTCCTAAGGTTATTGTATACCCTAAGATGTTATGGGATAAAAGAAAAGAAGTTATTACATATAATAGACTTGTCCCTAAGTCCAAAGGTATGTCTTAACTTGAAAGGTTCATAAGACCATAGCTTAGTTGCTATCATAAGCCCAAATCAAAAGGCCTCTTGAATAGGAGAACTTTAGACCTAAGGTAACAAATGTGCTATGGACTTAGCATCCAACATCCTACAAATTCAATATGAACTTCCCTAATCTTGGACCTCCTTGTTGTATGCCAAGGCCCAAAATGATGAGAGATTCACAGGCTTTGAGAGGAGGGCCAAAATATGTTCTAGTTAAAGGGCTACTTCAAAATAAAAAATTTGTAAGGAAGAAAAGATTTCAAAAAAAAAATTGTAAATATTTCTTAGAAGTTGAATTTTCAAAAAAAAAAAAAAAAAAAAAAAAAAAAAAATCTTATTTGCCCAAAAGAAAAAAAAAAATCAAGAAAGCAAAATCTTTTGTTAAAGAAGAAAAGTTTTTCAAAAAAAAAAAAAATCTTTCGCTAAATATTATAAAACAAACAAAAACTTTGCAAACAAAAAGAATTCAAGAAGAAAACTTTTTCAAAAAAGAATAATCTTTTGCTAAGATATATTTTAGCAAGCTGAATTCTCCAAAAAGAATCTTTTGCCAAAGAAAAAATCGAAGAAAAAAAATATTTTGTAAAAGAGGAAAAATTTCCAAAAAATATATTTTTTATGAAAGACAAAGTCTTTAACAAAAAGTATATATATATCAATCTTCAAAAATATTTTTTTAAGCAAGCGAAAATTTACCCAAAAAAAAAAAATCTTTGCCAAAGAAAAAGAATTCAAGAAAATATAATCGTTTTTGGCAAAGAACATGTTAATCGAGGGAAAAGAATTTTTAAATCCTTTTGCAACATTTTAAAAAGGCCCCAAACGAGAAAAGTTTTTCCAAAAAAAGCTTCTTTTGTAAATATTTTATTTTTTTCTATTTTTCTCAGAAGTGGCGAATTTCTAAACATCTTCAAGAAAGAAATTTTTTTGCCCACAGAAAAATATTTTTAAGAAAAATATTTTTTGAAAAAAAAAGACCTTTTTAAATATTTTCTTTTTCTCAAGAGTTGAATTTTCAAAAAAAAAAAGAAAAAGAAAAAAGAGGAAGACTTTTCAAAAAAAAATATAAAAATATAAAAATAATAAATAATAATAATATTAATTTTTGAAAGGAAAAATTCAAAAATGCAAGCATTAAAGATGCATCCACAACAGCCATGATCATACCCTAAGTTTTGCGGTCCTGTTTAAAAAAAAATTCACAAATCAAGAGAGGCTCAGATCATGAGCTATATCATAGACTTGGAGGAAGGCATTGGACCATAACATACCCTTAGGCTTTTTGGGTCAAAATTCAAAAATCTTTTTCAAAAGCCAAAAGATCAAGACTCATGGATATGTTATAGGCTTTATTGAAAAAGATGTCCTGAAACCCATTCATGCTTTGCAAAAGTTTTTAAGCCCTAAACCCAAACAGACATGGGTAGGCCTCACCAGGCCCCAGTAAGGATTATTCAAACAGATGAAAACCTTTTTTGAACCAATTGGAACCAAAACCCTGAACTAGGGCGCAAAGGCCCATTTGAGAATGAAAGATAAAAATGGATCCAAAACTTTTGAAACTCTTCTCTATTCTCTACTCTCTGCACACGCATCTTCCTCTTGCCGCAACATTACTCGGTCTCCTCCTACACTCACAAGCCTACGCACCCCTACAGCGCGCAAGAAGTACAAGCCAACACAACCATTAACAGGCGAACCGTAATCTCAAAATTTTAAAAATTGTGTAAGGTAGCTCATATGTCTCAATATAACTATATGTCTGTGGGAAAGAAACTCTCAAATACACGGTGAACTTTAAATATCCAGTGGAGTGAGGAAGATTAAATTAAAGAACAAACCTGTAGCCTGGATTGAAGGGATTGAATATTCTTGAAGAAAAAGATTAGGGTTCGTGAGAAGAGAGAGAGAGAGAGTTTGGGGATATTGGAAGAGACTGTATGGCTCTTCTTCATCTTGATTGGTGTCTGATGTTTTGGGTTTCAGTTTTTGATCTCTCGATCTCTCTCTCCTTCTCCACTCTCAGTAACGCAAGTGTTTTTTAGGAGTATTGTAAGCCCTTTTAATTGTATTTTAACCGGTTAGTTTTTTTTTTTTTTTTTTTTAAACGGTGTTCTAGCCTTACCAAACAATATAACAATATAATGTATCGCTTTTTAAAGTTATACATGTCTGAATTTTAGGTAGGCACTTTTCTTATTTGTCATTACCTCCTTAATTCTAGAAACTCACTTTCTCTCAACTTCTGCTATTATATATCATATATAGATTGTAGACAAACTTCTATGTTCAACACAAACAAAATCCATCACTTTCTTTTTGTACACACTGGATTCCGTTAACCATTTATGTATTTATTTTATTAATTATTTGCACGCTTTGCATATACGAAAAGTTTAAGATGCTGTCACTTTTTCAGTTTTTCTCTATGGCCACTGTATAAACAACCATAAAGTACCACACAAGGCTGCATTTTACCTGAGGACTCAATAGATGACAGATTCTCCTTAGTTTGGGGTACAGATCTTTTTTTTTTGGTTAGAGAGTTGGGAGTGCAAATCTAGTTTCATAGGTCTAATCGTTTGTCTCTCTCTATTGTGAATGCAAGGACACCCCAAATGGTATTTCCCAGTACAATTATTTTTAATGACCAGCCCTGAAACATATGACTAGTTTTCCAAATATACGAAAGAAACTAATCGGAATAATGTAACCCGAAATTTTTGGGGAAGAAGAATCCTTCTCCATTTGCCAACAGAATGGATGGAAAATTGAAAGGCAGGATACATTTTTTGTCCTTATATTTTGACAATGTTTTCAATTTAGTTGTCAAGTTTTAAAAACATCATTCTAATCCTTATATTTTTAAATTTGCTATCATTTTGGTCCTTGTTATCGTCTCACTTACAAAGAACACTTAAATGATTAATGGACTGCACTATTTGTTTAAAATTGCGTTTATGTAAGTGAGATTATGGTATGGACCAAAATGATAGCAAATTTAAAAATATAAAGATCAAAATGAAGTTTTTAAAACTTAAGGACCAAATTTAAAACATCGTCAAAATTTAGGGACCAAAAATGTATTTTTTTTTTCAAAATTGAAAATGAGTAATACTATGGACACCAAAAAAATTTTATAAAATTTTTAAAAACTATTGATGTGACAAATTCTTATTAGTTCTAATATAAACTTACTACTAACATTATTTTTTTATATCTCAATAACTACTTACCATATCAGTATTTTGTAAAAAAAAAAAATGTAAAATAGGTTGTAATTTTAGCATTTTCCATTGAAAAATAAAAAAATCCAAAACAAAGAAGACTTTTCCACTGAGTTTTTACATTAATCCATATAATTTTTGAATAATTATGAGAATACAATCAATCACATACATAATTTTATTATTTATTAACTTGCACAATTGTGAGTAGTGGATATTTTATACCCATTGACGATTTTATAGACCCACCATTTTTTATTGTTTACTTACAATCGAAAAAATCAATGAGTGGTGATTTGGGTTTTTGTGAATATGAGCACAATTAGTGGGAGGAAAAAGCAAAGGCGTGTTGTTGGAAATTAGCAGTCTATATGTAGGAAAGAGACATGTAGTGGGGGGGACATCAGGGGTGAAAATGGCCAAATACCACAATTTTCAGAAATTTGCAAAAAAAGCACTGTTTTAGAACTTATTAGGGAAATGCCACTTTTATGGTACTCGAGTTTAAGAAACTCGAGTTCCTAGAAGTTTTGCCACCGTGACACTACTGAGGTGGATATTGGGCGATTAAAAAAAATAATGTGGTACTCGAGCTTGGTATACTCGAGTACCATGCAACACATTACTCGAGTATACCAGGCTTGAGAACCTTTTATGAATAAAATGTTGTTTATATTATTTCTATGATACTCGAGCTCACCAAGCTCAAGTACCTTGTAACTTTTTTTTTTTGGGATTATCGACAAATAAACATAAACATAAGATGCTGTTTATTTTATTTCTACGGTACTCGAGCTCACCAATGATCACACTCAGGATACCAGTGCATTGGAAAGGTAGGTGTAAACCCCTGCCACAACGGTTGAATGACTCACTCAAAGGAACCACGAGTTGGAGCGACAGTTGGAGCAGTAGAATGATCGGAACCAAACAATCAGAATGATGAATAAGGTAGAGGCGAATGCAACAATGATTGTCCACTGACGAATGATCTCCAAGAAAGGGACAACCAAGAAGAAAACAATGCCACTAGTAGGTGAGACCAACAGGATACCAGTCGTACCTCTGAATTGGAAGTTGGCACATTACGCATGGCGCAAGAGATGTAGGCAATGAAATAGAAGATGGATATAATGATGAGTGCCATGAGGGGTCAGGTGTCCACTAACTTGGATGAACTAGTCCATCGTACCAACTCCCCCTTCACAGCACTGGTCATGTCCTTCCCTTTCCCAACCAAGTTCAGGATGCCACAAGTGGAAGCATACGACGGATCAAAGGACCTCCTTGACCACTTGGAATCGTTCAAAACCCTTATGCACCTACAAGGGGTCAAGGACGAGATCATGTACAAAGCCTTACCCACCACACTCAAAGGACCAACTCGAGTACGATTCAGCAAGATAGCCCCCAACTCTGTTTCAACTTTTAAGGAATTGAGTGGGCTCTTCGTCACACATTTTATCGGAGCTCAACGGTACAAGAGATCCTTAGCTAGCATCCTGAACATGAAACAGTAGGATGATGAGAGCTTGAGGTCGTATGTCACCAGTTTCAACAAGGAGGCATTACTGATCGACAAGGCCGATGATAAAGTCTTGGTCATAGCCTTCACCGATGGACTCCGATTAGGAGAGTTCATGTTCTCTATTTACAAGAACGATCTGAAGACCATGGCCAACATGGTGTACTGAGCCACAAAGTTTATGAACACCGAAGAAGTGAGAAAAGCATGATGACTCCCATCCAGACAAAGGAAGAAAGGTAGCCCGAACGAACAACAAGAGAGACGAACAAAGGTCAAGACCTCCACCAAGACGAATCACCAACTTCACTCCCTTTAACACTCCACTCGATTAGGTCCCGATGTAAATTAAGGATGACCCTGCATTGATATGGCCTAATAAGTTGAAGGGAGATCCAAGCAAAGGGCCAAGGAACAAGTACTATCGCTTTCATTGCGATCACAGGCACAACACCTTTGATTGCTATGACCTAAAGCAACAAATAGAAGCCCTCATCAAGTAAGGAAAATTGCAACGGTTCGTAGGTCGAGAAAGGGTAGGAGAAAACCCACCAAAAGACCAAGAGTTAAACCGATGGGCTGAAAAGCAACCTAAGGCCCCACTTGAAGAAATAAGAGTGATTGTAAGGGGAAGTGCAATGGTCGAATCCTCTAGGAAGGCAAGAAAGATCTACTTACGAATTGTGCAAAATGTCTAGCTCATTGATCGTCTGCCCAAGCTTACTTAGATGGATGACCCAGCGATCAGCTTTACTGAGGAGGATGCTTGACGACTCTACCACCCCCATGACAATGCTTTGGTGATCAATCTGACTATAGCAAACTTCAATAAATGATGGGTCCTATGGACAATGGAAGTTTAGCCGACATCCTCTACTATCCAGCCTTTCGACAAATGAGGATCGGTAAGGAACGACTCATGCCATCGGATATTCCTCTAGTAGGCTTCGGAGGAACAAAGGTCATGCCTATCGGATCCATCACCTTACCAGTTACTAGTGGCACGCATCCTCAACAGATCACCAAGGATGTCACCTTCTGCGTAGTAGATTGTTCGTCAACCTACAATGCCATTATCGGGCGACCAACACTCAGCGCCTGGAGAGCAGCCACATCTACATATCACCTATTATTGAAATTCCCTATGGAATGTGGGATAGGAGAGGCCTATGGAGATTAGATGGCAGCCCGAGAAGGGTACGTAGCCATGCTGGAGATGGATGAACAACTGACTACCATGAACATTGAGGAGCGACGAGTGAATGTGGAACCGATGGAAGAATTGCAAGATGTCTTTCTAGACGAAGAGCACCTGGACAGGATCACTCGCATCGGCACGCAATCTAGCCTTTCGGTCCAAAAAATGCTGATTCTTTTCCTAAAAAACAACCTGGACATCTTTGCTTGGAGCCATGAGGATATGTCGGTAATCGACCCAAAGATTATGGTTTATCAGCTTAACATCTCCCTATCTTTCCCTCTCGTCCGACAAAGGAAGAGGGTCTTTGCACAAGAAAGGGACAAGGCTATAGCCAAAGAAGTTCATAAGCTATTGGACGCTGGTTTCATAAGAGAGATCTACTATCCCAAATGGTTGGCCAGTGTGGTGATGGTTAAAAATGCAAATAGAAAGTGGAGAATGTGTGTGGACTTCATCAACTTAAACAAAGCCTATCCAAAAGATAGTTACCCCCTTCCACGGATCGACCTCCTTGTAGACTCGATGACTAGACACCAATTACTGAGTTTCATGGATGCTTTCTCTGATTACAATCAGATCAGGCTTGAGGAGTTCGATAAAGAGAAGACATCATTTGTCATAAGCCAAGGCCTTTTTTGATACAAGGTCATGCCAATAAAATTGAAGAATGCGGGGCAACGTACCGAAGGACAGTAAACAAGATGTTCATTTGAAAGATTGGACAGAATGTTGAGGTATACATGGATGAAATTTAAGTAAAAAGCAAGGAAGAGGAACACCACCTGAACGTTCTTATAGAGATGTTCGAAACCCTTCGCCTCTACGGAATGAAGCTCAATCCCAGCAAATGTGTGTTTGGGGTATCATTAGGAAAGTTCCTCGACTTCATGGTATCCCAACGGGGTGTCGAAGCCAACCTTGATAAAATCCAAGTAATCCTAGAGATAAACCCCTCGAGGAACGTCAAGGAAGTACAGAGCCTAAATGAAAGAGTTGTAGCCCTCAACAAGTTCGTCTTATAGGCAATGGAGAAATACTTGCCATTCTTTAGAATCTTGAAGAAGGCATTTGAATAGAATGTCGAATGCCAAAGAGCATTTAAGGAACTGAGGGCATACCTAGCATCTTTGCCACTCCTAAGTCCATCCAAACCCAATGAAAAGCTTTCCCTTTACTTGATTGTATCCCTCACGACCGTTAGTTCAACTCTCATTCTAAAAGAGGATCGCGTGCAATTTCCTAACAAACATGCTAGAGGGATCGGGTTAGTTTTACAATCCCCCAAAGGGGACATCATAGAATGTGTTGTCCGACTCCAGTTCCCGACAACCAACAATGAAGCCGAGTACGAAACCATATTCACAAGGCTCGACTTGGCCAAAGCAATTGGGGCTTCATCAATCATTCTCCATAGCGACTCCCAAGTTGTTGTCAGGCACATCAAGGGGGATTACGAAGCCAAAGGGGAACAAATAAAGAAATATCTCAACCTTGTTAAGAGGCAAACGAGTCAAGCCTTTGCAGTAGAATTCATATTGTTAAGACATATTTGATTCAATGTTAGGAATTTATGTCAACATTTTATGTAATTGGATAATCTTTTGATAAAACGCACTTTACTTGCAATTGGATAGATATAGGATGTGTTTAATACTTCAAGAAATAAGGTTTCAAGTTCAAGTGTTAAAGCCATGAAAGTTTGTCCAAGAATCAAGTAATGAAGTACTGGATTTTAAAGCTCGACAGCTAACATCTATCGAGATTTAAAAGTTACTGAAGCCCGTGGCTCGACAGCTAGCTTGATAGATGGCTATCTATCGAGGTTTATGAAACTCAGTTTTTCAGAGCTGTTTTTCATCCAATCTGTGGGTATATGTTTGAACTTTCTTTTTTCACAACCCTAAACATATATAAGGATTATTTTGAGGGCTGTCAGAGGTTACACACAGTTGAAAAGTGTGGAGCAAATTCTTGATCATGCAAATTGTGACCGGAGACAGAATTTGCCCTAGTTTATCTTTCTCTTAAAGAAGCTGCTATGTTTATACACTATAGGGTTTTGTGACTAAGGAGCTTCTTGATCTTCATTGTGTGATGAACTAAAAAACTTTGCAGCCAACAGTCTTCTCAAGTTGGTGATTAAGTGGCGTGTTGGGATCCGTGCAATTGGTTAGTCACGTATTGGGAGCCATGCATTGAGAGTAGAGACTGTCACTACAGAATAAGTTTAATTGGGTATTGGGGTAAGGGTTCAACTGTAGGTTGGTATACGGTACTAGGATTCCTTTACTTGTAACTGCTTGTTTTGATAATAGTAGATTCTTGGGAGTGGTGACCTTAAAATCACTCAGTGGGGTTTTTACCGTGTAGGTTCTCCCCATTCGTAAACAAATCACCGTATCAATTTAATTTCCGCTACATATTTAGTTTAATTGGTGATTTATTTGTGCTGCTACACATTTTGCATGTTAATTTGATTAATTAATAAACTTGGCTAATTAATGAATTAATTCATCACAAGGGGTTAATATATTCTTGGCCTATCACATACAAGTCCCAAGGGAAGAAATTGATCATGTTGATTGATTGGCCAAAGCCACATTCGCTGAACACATGATGGTTAGTCGTCAGGTCCTGTCCTTCACTCAACACTCCCCCGCCATTAAGGAATTGGAGATATAGGTGATACCAAAGGATGTTGATTGGAGGACTCCGATCATCTCCTACCTTAAGAATGGGACACTTCCCAAAGACCGCGATGAATCCTAACGATTGAAGGTTTAGGCACCACGCTTTGTGCTAATAAGGGATGTGTTATACAAGAGGGGTTTTCCCAACCATACCTAAGGTGTTTGATCCCCAACGAAGCATACTACGTCATAAGGGAAGTCCATGAATGGGTGTGTGGGAACCACTCAAGGGCATGATCATTGGTCCATAAGCTCATATAAGCAGGGTATTATTGGCCTACCATGTAGAAGGATGCCCAATCCTACATGAACGCATGTGACAAGTGCCAACACTTTAGTAATGTCATAAGGCAACCATCAGAATTACTCACCCCGATGAACGCCCCATGGCCTTTTGTTCAATGGGGACTAGACATCATGAGACCCTTTTTTATGGCAATGCGATAACTCAATTTCCTTGTTATAGGGATCAACTACTTCACCAAGTGGGTAGAAGCAGAACCACTAGCAACCATCATGGAGAAAAATGTCCGTAGCTTCGTTTAGAAAAGCATCTTTTGTCGATTTGGAATTCCTAAGGTCCTCATCTCTAACAATGGAAAGCAATTCGATAACGACACGTTCAGAGACTTTTGCCAATAATTGGGAATAAAGAACCACTACTCTTCGCCTGCCCACAAGCCAATGGAAAAGTTAAGGTTACAAACCGATCCTTACTCAAACTAATCAAGACTCTGCTTGAGGGGGCAAAGGGGATATGGCTAAACAAGCCACCAAGCACCTTATGGGCATATAAGACAACCGCTCGGACACCCATAGGAGAAACACCATTTTATTTGGCATTTTGAAGTAAGGCTATCATTCTCGTGGAAGTAGGAATAGTAAGCTACAAGATATCTCACCATGATGAAAGGAAGAACGAAGAAGGGATCTGTCAGCACTTGGATCTACTGGATGAGGTAAGGGTGACTGTTGAACAACGGATGGCTTGATACTAAGGCCTCATGGTCAAATGCTATAATGACAAGGTTAAACCTTGACACTTCAGCATCAAGGACCTTGTCTTGAGGAAAGTGACCATGGCCACCATTAATCCCACGTAAGGAAAGTTAGGACCCAATTGGGAAGGTCCATATAGAATCATTGATTGCAACAAGAAAGGCACCTACTACTTGGAAACACTCGAAGGGAAAAGGCTGCACCATCCTTGGAATGCCAAGCACTTTAGAAGATACTATTAGTAGTGCATCGGCAGCAACTTTTGTTATTGCTTATGTTATCGCTTTTCTTTAGTTTTTGTTTAAATTATTGGCAGGCTGGTTTTTCGGCTGATCAAACAGCAAGTTATCAACATTTTATTCAATATACATTCAGATGGAATTATTATTAAAGGAATTGTCTATAATGAAGGAAGGTTCATAAAATCAAAACCCTACCTAAAGGGTAAAGTGATGATCAAGGATGCCCTCAAGCACTTGATCCCTATCAAATCCTAAGTCCTACCTAAGGGATGGATCGACGATCAAGGATGCCCTAGAGCATCTGATCCCTATCAAATCCTAAGTCCCACCTAAGGGGTAAGACCAACGATCGAGGATCCCCTTGAGCACCTGACCAAAAAACTGAGTCCTACCTAAAGGGTGGACCGTCGATCAAGGATGCCCTCGAGCACCTGACCAAAAAACTGAGTCCTACCTAAGGGGTTGACTGACAATGAAGGATGCCAACAAGCACCTGATCTTTACCTAAGGGGTAAACCGATGATTAAAGATGCCCTCAGGCACCTGATCCATGTCAGATGCTAAAGCCCTACCTAAGGAGTAAATCGATGATCAAGGATGCCCTCGAGCACCTGATCTATTCAAAAGCTGGGTCCTATCTATAAGGTAAACCGATAATTATGGACGCACATGAGATCTTTAATAAAAACTAAATCTCATCAATAGGATAGACTGATGATTCAAAAAAGAGGAGAGAAGAAAGTTGGGTTAAGGGAAACTGACGAATCATAACTCTTTAGTCATGCTCTTCAAAGGGCCAATATGTGCCCAACATTCTAAAGCAATACCTCCAAACCGATGACTAAACAAAAGTTGGGCTGATATAAAGCAAACCAACGAGCACAAATACTTGTGTACAAAACACAAAAGAATAATCACTATAAGATAAACATAAAACATTATGAAATTACTAAAAGTATGACTTATGCCCAAAACATGGTACCACCATTGTTCTAGAATTACAAACCAAAAACTAAAGGAAAAAGAAAATATAGTAAAAACAATTTTTAAGGATAGGCAGAGGGGATAGTTGTTTGTCCGTCGAGTTTTCTGGGGTTGTCAACCACTCCACCAGGCCCGTTGGTCACTAGCACCTCATCAGCTATCTCTGTGTTGTCAGGAATGGGCTCGACAGCAAGAGTCGTCGGGGCATTAAGCTTGATCTAAATCTGGGAAAAGTCCAAATTTGGGAACATAAGGACATCTTGCTTACGGAAGTCCTTAAAGCCATCCCTGTAGTAATCCCCCATCTCATTGAAATATGGTTGGGATACTCGGAACTCCTCGACAGCCTCCTCCTTCACCTTGTCCATATGTTCATGTAGGGCCGCCACTTCAGACTTCAGATTGACATTCTCCTTCATTAGCTTGTCGGTTTAGTCAGTAACCCCACTAAGCTTAGTGTGAGAGATTGCCAAAATTGGGTGCCTCTCAAAAAAGAGAGATTTTTGGAGTGCTTTTTAGAGCACTTCTCTTTTTGGGTAAGTGGTGTGGAATCGCCACTTTTTTTTTTTTTTTTTAAATACAAAAAAATAAGAAAAAATAAATACATGATTGAATTATTCTCTTCATTGATTGAATACGAAATTACATATTTGGAAAATTGAAAAATTACATGGCTTTGGGTCCTAGTTACAAACTACCAAGTAATTACATGACTTTTTGTCCTAGTTACATTCTAACCAAAATAAAATAAGGACAAGGCTAGATCTACTTAGCCAAAGACCTAAATCCAGAGGCTAGGTTACAAAATGGGAAGGTGTTAGGCACCCTTCTACCCAGACAGAATCTGGTCTTCTAGACTCTTGTAACCAATGTATGTTTCTATGCATGTCATGAATGACATGTTGAACATGTGAAAAAAATATTAAATCACACAAATTTATTTACGAATGAAGTCTCTTCTCTTTTTTTTCATTTTTTCTTTTTTTAATTCAGATGTGTTTTGGTTATTTAAAAAAAAAAAAAAAATTGATTTTGATTTGTTAAAATACCAGATCTGTTGTGTAGTATGTAGAAAAAAGTGGTTTTTGGAGATAAAAATTCAGATTTGTGTTTATTACGTAATGAAAAAGAAAAGAAAAAAAAAGGTTTTTTGATAATAGAAAAATCAAATCTGTTTTTATGTGTTTTAAAAGAATGAAAAAGATTTTTGAAGAAGAGAGTTTCACTCATAATTTAAATTTACGCAACATGAATTAAATAAAACCAACACAAACACAATCATGTTTGATCTTTTCCTTTATTTCAAAAATTTGCATATGTTAAAGAAGAATTAGATTTGAATCTAAAAAAAAAGATACAAATCAGTTTTTTTTTAATTTAAGAAAAATTCAGATCTACAACTAATGAAGATGCAGATCCATTTTTTATTAAGAAAAATTCAAATCTACATCTAAGAAAGATGTAGATCTATTTTTATTTTGAGAAAAATTCAGATCTACATCTAAGAAAGATGTGGATCTATTTTTTTTTTAAGAAAACTTTAGATCTACATTTAAGAAAGATGTAGATCTGTGTTTTGTTTTAGAAAAAACATTGATCATATGCAAATCTCTCTCTCTCTCTCTCTCTCTCTCTCTCTCTCTCTCTCTCTCTCTCTCTCTCTCTCTCTCTCTCTATATATATATATATATATATATATATATATAACCGAAACCTCTGAAGCTCTCACAATTTTCCACATCAACATTAATTAAATTTTTTTAAAAATAATAATAAGCAACCCAAATTTTTTTCCACAATCATGGAAAGCAAACCCATACCCTCTCCCTTTCTGATCGTAGTCAAATTTTTCCACAAACCCAACTCTAAATCCTCTCTCTCTATTTCCCTAACCTTCTCCCCAAAACCCAACTCTGAAAAGAATCCCAAACGCCATCTTCTTCTCCTCTCTCCTCTCTCCTCTCTCTTCTCTAAAACCAGTACTTCACTAAAACCTTCTCTTCTCGCCTCCCTTGGAACCCAAATTTAATCATCAACCTTCTCTCTCTAACCTTCTTCTCTCTAGGCTACCTCACAATACCTCTTCAAGAACAAACCATCCTGGATCAATAGGAAAGTCCCTCTCCCGTTTCCGCACATCCAAGTGAGTGTTGCCCTAAAATTCTCAGTTCGATTTCTAATAGTGGTTTTTGTTGTTATATTATTGCAATTTTAATGTGGTTTCCTTCCCTTTGTAAATTTGGATTCTTTTTTTTTTTTCTTTTTTAGGTTTTTGTGTAGGCACTGATTTGTGAGCCTTTGATTTACAGATAAATTCAAAATTCGATAGGAAGTTTTAGATAATAATTTTTATTGGGAAAACTAAGAAATAGGTATGATTTTTTTATGATTCATTTATGGTGGGTTTGTGCATTAACATTAGAGTTTGGGAATTTCTCTGCAAATTTAAAAGTTTTCATTGAGAATGAATTTGGGTCTAATTTAAAAAAGCAAAACAATTTTACGAATTTTGATTTTCAGATTTGTGAAGGGATTTTGCTCATCGGACCTCACCTCGACCCAAAGCCCTAAACCAAAGGTTTCTCTCTCTCTCTCTCTCTCTCTCTCTCTCTCTCTTTGTTTTTCTATTTTCTTTGTTTAAGTTTTGTTTGGTTAGAAAGTAGTGTTTTACACGCTTTTATTTTTTTTATTTTTTATTTTTTTTTTCTTGTAGAAGATCGGAGTGAAAAATGAAAGAGTGGTTCCTAGGTTGAGCTAACCAGGTCAGTTTTCCAATTGTGCTTTCTCTGTTTGGTTGCTGAGAAAGAAACAAATAAGAAGGATTGTTGTTTTTCCTTTTTGACATAAGAAATAAGAATGAGCTGAATACAGTTGTTTAGTTCAGTTTACCGTAGTCTCTAGGCTCTCGCATTTATTATTATTATTATTATTATTTTTTTTTTGTTTGGGGAGGGAGAAGCAAAAAAATTCAAACTTTCACGCTCTCATATATATTTTCACTATTTGTTTTTTGTTTAATAATCTCTAATTCACAATTTTAGGCTTTATGAATTAGAGGGGTTGATGTAGTACAAAGATGCAGAGACAATAGAGTGTGCAACTTAATGGGCTATCTTAATTGATTCCCTTACTCCCTGCAGTATACTCCTAGGGTTGGCCACAGCCTTCATTTGCGATGTTGAGGCTGAATTACTTGTAATAGAGATCATGTCTATTGATGAAATAGAGAAGCAGAAACAAAGCAAAAAAAAAAAAGCACTATTATAACAGCTAGCCTTTTTTGTTGTGCACCGCCGCTGTTGTATAAGCATATAAATCTCCTTGAAGCCAACATTTTATGGCTTTTCATGCATAGCAATTCTTCTTTTGATGTAAATAGTGAAGATCTCAACCCAAAATTATCTTTCATTCATTCTTTGTTTTCAACATAATTGATAATGAATCCTCATCCTTTGATGATAATGAATTGAAGATAATTATACGATTTGCTAAGGAAGAACAATTAAGCTCACATCGTTCTTCTGTTCAACATCATCATTCATCAAGCATGATTCCTTGCAAGGCAATCAAAACCCTTTTCTCAACCACTCTGTTGAATCACCCATATATCCCCTAAATGTATTTCGAAAGGGTTTAGAACAAGTCACACTTTTTTACTTCACATTGTATCTGAGCTAAAAAGTGATCAAGCCATACTTGGTCCAATGAAGAAATAATGTTGGAAGGCTTGCTTCTAATAGGAGGCATCAATATGTTTCTAATTTGTATATTCCATTATTCTAAATATTCTTTAGGTACTGGAAATATTGCTTCCCTCTATTACAACACCTCTAGATTAACCAAGTTCTATTTCTTGGTTATATATGCTAAGTGTTTGACAAAAGGCCTCTAAGAGCAATTGGTTTTACTTGACATTTTTGCAATTATGTTAGTTTACAAGCCTATACAGTTACTGGGATTATAGTATAGATAAACTATCATAAACTATTTGATGATGACCCACTAAGTTCTGTATTTATGTTTGTTTACTTTTATTTATATTAATAATCATAAATATCTTAGACATTGTGCCTGAGGTGTGCATTTTTGCATTATGTAAACTGGGGATATGTTGTCTTGGTTTTGAACAGTGGAAATATAATTATTTGGACTATCTAATGTGTTCATTCCTACTCCTTTTGATTTATGTTTGGATTGTGCATTCTTGGTTTTATGCTACATTCTAATTTAGAAATTTTCTTGAAATTAATAATTTTTAATTTTTTTCCAATTTGTGGGTTATTGGTTTATAAATTGATATAAATCATGTCAGATGTCAAAACTCATGTACAAATTAGTCCTTAAATTAGTTGGTTACATCCTAAACGTAATTCCTCATTATTCAAGTTGGCTTAGGCTGCCTATATATATATATATTTGGATTTAGAAAAATGCAAGGGTGTTTAGTGGCAAAGTATTATTAGAAGAGGCTATGCTATATCTGTTCAATTGTAAAGTGTTTAGTTTGTCATGGGTGTAATTTTTTGGGTGGATTCAAGTTGTAGTAATTTTAATACTATTTTATCAAAAAGTTGTTCTCTTCCCAAGTTTCTGTTTTCTTTGTATATTAAGTCATGTTTTTCTCTTTATGATGTTAGGCATAAAGAAAATGCAAGTTAAATTCTACTGCAAGTCTCTAATATGTCAATAGACCTTCACATCCCTATGCTTTCTATTGCTGACTTCACTAACGTAATAGAGCTGTTTGGAAGTAATCTTTAAGTTATGATATGATGAGTGGAATCCTATTTTACATTCAAAGATGTTTTTTGGCCACTCTTCACGCACATCATTTGATCAACTTGAACTAAAATTCTTGCTTGCTTAATGTTGATTTTTATTGATTACAACCATAAAATAAAGGACAACATGGTCCAGCCTAGAAGGTTGCCATTGTAGCTCTTTCTAAAAAAATAAACACATTTTCTCTTTTAATTTTCTCCCTATAAAATCTGAAATATCTATGATAAGAGAAGTTAGACAATATATGTGATTGATGATAGTATTAACAACTATGTATGATATATGGTACCTCCAATGCATAACGGATGAATATTAAAACTTCATTTTCATGGGAGTATTGGTACATTTGCAATTCAGTATTGTTGATGATAGTACAATATCACTTCTCTTCTAATGCATGCATAAATTTAGTTTCCATGTATAATATATTTAAGATTGTGTTTGGTAGGGAATGATAAAAAATTAGTTGTTTGCAAGGATCGTGGAGCTAATGTTTACATCAATTATAAGATGGAGGGTTTTGTTAAAAGGGTGAAGAAAGAAACTGGTGGAAAGTGTATTTTTTTCTAATATTAAAATCTCACTTTTCTTCAACTATGGATTAGTGAAACTAAAGAATATGATTATTATTTTGTTAAGTGGACCTTTTCATAAGGAGGTCTTTTTTATCGTTTGTTATTGTCAAGGAAGTTTATAAGTTATTTTCTTTTTCAAGGCATATAAGCTACACTTTTGGGAGTATCTAGGGTACCATGGAAAAGAAAGAACACTGCTAAGGGCCTAAAAACAACTTTTTGTTGCTGTTTGGGGCCATGTTTAACTTTACCTTGAGGTGAAAAATGAGACTACATCATACAAAAATACAATCCATCTGCAGAATGTACGACAATATAAAGATATGACCGTATAAAGTAATGGAGATTTCCATCCATGAGAAGTGGAAGCATACAAGCATAAACAAATTATTTTCATATTTATTTGTGTGTGAGTTTTGTTGTTATATTATTGTAATATTAATGTGAAATTTGTTATATGAACCTATGAAATAACCCTCAAGTTACTATTAACCTTGATTTATTTGTTCATATATACTCTAGAGATAACATATATAATATTATATCATGTTAATATGAAATTAATTGACATTTTTAATTTATTAGTACTTAATAAAGAAAACAAATATGTATAATAATTAAAATAAAATTGCCAAACTTTCCCGTGCATAGCATGGGTTAGCGACTAGTTATTGGAATTAAGAAAGAGATCATAACAATTCCATAAACAAAATCAAGATCATGCTTTAACAAGACAATGATTAACAACTCATGTTATGGATAAAGGAAAACATGCATCATCATAAACATGAAACGTAAAAAAGAATAGGGTGATTGAAAACAGCCTCTTGCATGAGCACTCCTTGTTCTTGAGAGGATGTTTTAGGGTTCAAAGAAACTTATTCAGTTATCTTTGAAACCTAAAAATCCTAATTTAAGCAGCAAATCTCAGAGAGGATCAGCAAGTATCAGCAATTTGAGAGTTTTAAAACATGTGCTTCTCAGAGCATAGAAAAAAGGTGTTGAATTATAAGACCCAGGTCTCTATTTATAGAGGCCAAAAAACTCTAAAAAATAGCCCTGAAGTGTAGAATACGAATCGGGACTCATCCTTCTGCGAAAAGATCGAAAAGGGTGTGCCTTATCGTCACTCGAAGGCCGTTGGGCCAAAGCGCAAAAGATGCCAATTCGGCACTTTTAAAGTGCCATTCGGCACTCCAAAAGTGCTGAATGGGCTCTTGGACACTGAACGCTCTTCCGTGTTCGTGTGCGTTTTGGTCCTTCTAGAGTTTTTTGACCGGGCCTTGCACCTAGACATGTTTTCATCCTCCATCTATGATTTTTTATTATTATCTCTTTTCTGGATAATTTAGGCTTTTTAAGAACAATTATCTTGTAGATAAATATCCTAATATGAATCTTGATAAGTTTAGATTATCCACAATTTTATTGTTATCCAATCATCCCTTTTATTCCTATGCATGCATCCTTATTTTAAACACTAATTATCAGTCAATCAAAAAATTATTTAATTAATTTTAATTGCTTAACCAATCAGAATTAATTTAAATTAATCATGTGTGGTTGACTCTACCTAGACATAATGCATGTTGACCATGCAAACTTGATCATGCGATATATTTCAATCCGATGGTCCGATTTGGAAACCGGACACACCGCCATGACCGTTAGAATCTCAAGATCATTTTTATGGTATGCAATGAATGAATTGATGCATGTAATTCAAAGATAAATTGATGCAGGTAATGCAAGAACAAATTGATGCATGTAATGCAATCATGATTTTTAGGGTACGTGGATGGTCATTCAAGTTATTCTCCTTGATTAAATCATGGGTGTAAAATTGAGTGTCTACACTTAGCTTTTAGTTCAATCACCTCTAGACCAAGGGTCAAAGAAGTCTCCTTGAATTGCTTCAGAGACTCCGACTCGGTCTCTAGATGATTCCTTAGGCGTTTAACCGACGCCTCTCGTGCAACACAGCAGATTTACAAAGCTCGCATCCTCACCAAGCCCTGATTAAAAGGGACGAATGTAATTGAAAGGGAACGAATAAAAACTAAAAGGGATGGAACAACAGTTGAGCAACATACCCTCATCATATCAAAAAGACCAAAGTCACCCAAGGGGTCTGTCTCATGCTCTGAGCACTCGTCCAAATCAACATCTTGAACGATGGAACAAGCAATGTCCACTGCATACTCCTTGTCCTTCACCAACAAAAGAAGAGGAGGAGGAGCGACCAAGCCTTGGGAGGTCATAAGACCTTTCCCAATTCCATGGCGAAGGGCGTCACCAACGACCTCATGAGGTTCCGAACTAGTAGAGGGGCCAGTAGCGCTCTTCCTTGATGATTTAAACTTAAATGGGTACTTCCTCTTCTTGGATGCATGAGGGGGCATAGCCGACGACCCCTCACCTTGGGCCCTCAGAGCAGCGGCCTTCTTGATTTCCTCCTGCCTATTCTTTGTGACTTACTTATTCTTTAAAGAATCCATCTTTGAAACTGACGAATAAGTTAAAAAGTAGGAAGTTTAGTTTAAAACAAAGTGAAGCCGACGAGTTAGTATACTTACGAACTCTTGAAACCTAATCAAATCGTCAAGCTTCCTCAGATGGGACGGGTCCTTCACAGAAGCGTGAAGAGTGTCCAAAGTGACGAGCCTCTTCCATGATCTCTCCATAAATGGAATAGCTAAAACCCTTTCCAGAAAAGCCTCCTGTTTAGGAAGGATTATTGGGCGAATAGTGGCTGAAATAAACAGAAGAAAAACTACATAAGTGAATTGGAAAAAAAACCAAACGACGACTAAGGCTATACCGATGACTCACCTAAATTGTTTAAAAACCCCCCAAGGAAAGAATGGTCATAAAGGACCCTACGTTATCCCACTCATCAGGGCGGCATACCCAGTTAACCCCCTACACGAAGAAGAACCTAGCCTTCCATTAGCGGTTAAAGTCGAGCATGTCAAATACCAATCTCAGGGCAGCCCGATGACACACAAAATTGTAGAAACCCTAGGATTGAGGGACCTCCTAGGGTTTTGTAAAAATGGAAAAAACTCCTCTAAGGTTAGAGATCGATGGCCTCCACTAAGTTGATCCCATAACACCTTAGCCCTAATAAATATCCTCCATGCATTGGGGGCAATTTGACAAACAGACACACCCATGTAAGCTGCTAACCATTAATGCAAGGAGGTCAGAGGCATATGAAGCCTTGCTATAAAGGAAGTCTCATAAAAACCCACATCTAATGAACCCCCAGTATAGCACTTCTCACCACTATGGCCCTTCCTAATGGGCACATCGTTAGGAATTTGAAAATGAGGCCTTAACCTACTAAACACCTCATCGCTCATGTCAACTAGGAAGTCATGGACCGACCAGTCATTAGAAAGAACAACCTCTCTAGGACTTCGCCCAGAAGGACTAGCTTCCCCAAAAGGAGGATCGGATGATGACTTCTTCTCGGAAATCGACGAGCTATTCGACATATACTCAAGACTAGATTGACTAGTTTGGTTGTCATCCGAATCCATGCGCACTCGACGATTTACACTTACTCGTCACCTCACTATCTCCAGACATTTCTTACCTACAAAAGATGAATGAAAATTAAGATTCTACTCTACCTCCTAAGTATGTGTTAGGAACCCGGTGGTTCCTAATGGAAATTGATGGGAATTATAGGGAAATGGATGGGGATGGTAGGGAAATTGACTTAATTCGAGGTAGGCACCCTCCATAGAGAAAGAGAGAGATGCACTAATGCACTAACAACTGGTTTATTCTTCATTGATATCTCATATTGGATTACAATCATGTATTTATAGGAGACTAGCTCTAATCTCATTGGCCCACATGGCGTTATCCTATTGGTTCTATTATTCCCCATGTGCATTAACAATTCCAACATTTGCTAAATGTGATTAACATGCTTGGAATTGTACCTAACTACCTAACTAACTAAATCTCAATACAACAATTATTATCCATATGCTTATAGCATTCCTAATAGTATGAAACTAACAATGGAGAAAGAGCAACAAAAAAAAAAAAAAAAAGACCGACGAAGCATACCTAAAACTAATGAAAGCAATGAGGTAACGAAAAACGACAAATGGACTCTAAGATCAAAAATGGAAAATATTCAAATAATGAGGACAATAATGGCATTGAGCTATTTATAGGGCAATCTGGCATGGGAAATGAAGAGTCGCTATGCTTAGTGCTCCGAATAAGAAAATGATATGTGTCCCTAGCCCAGTTTAAAAGACATAATTACCCCTATTTATGATGCATGACACTAAGGCAAGGCATCTATGACAACATACTCTGTGACCCTTCGGCTACCCCCAACAACTCACAGAGTAAGGGGCAGTTGATGAGGATAATTTTTGATCAATCGACATAAGGTACCAAATGATCCTCGTTTGATCGTCGGCCTTGTGCCTGTAACCAATCCTCAAGGAGTCACTGATCTTATGGATCATCAGGTTGGGTTCGATGCCGATCCAACCCCTTTTCCGACAATCTAGTGCCCTAAGGTTCCACATGGAATTGGCGTGAAGCCCACTCATATGTCCATACATGGAAATTACTTGCACACCACAACCAAAGATCCTACCGCACAATCAGATCTTCCTTATATGGGAAGAAGATCCCTAAGATATTGGGATCCTTCTCTCTATAAGGAAGTTCCCCCCGTATCAAGGGATTCAAGTCAGCTCTCTACTACAATATAAACAACAAACCTTAACCTTCTTGAGGTACATGAATTCTCCTTAGCTCTTGCAATCTTGAGTTCTTGGAGATTCTTCTATCACTGAGTTAACCTTCGAAGGGTCTTTAGCCGGCACTCCATCGGTGCTCTCTGCTTGGTTCTTCTCTTTTGTTCTTCATATACATCCATTGGCGTGTGTTTAGATGATCAATTCATTGACGATTTTTGTGCATCATCAAAAATTACAAGTCTATAAATTTTTTATTATTATATATGTATAAAATTAATGATTGTAAATCACTAAATTGCAATTGTTAGTTCTTACTTACTGCTTTCTATGTTTGTTTGTTGTTTATTACTATAATTTATGAAATGGAATATTTGTAGTGTCTACAACAGTTTAAATGTTAGACTCTATGACACAATCAACAATTGATCTTACACCAAATTGTTTTTTGATAGTATGAAATGGCATATGCCTCTTTTTTTTTTTTTTTTTTTTTTTTTTTTTTTTTTTAAATTTACATATTAAGGTTACGATTTCTCAAACTTAATTTTATATATATTTAATTTTTAAAATTGTTTTATTTGACCCTATGGTTCGACTAATGACCAACTGGTTGAACTAGTGATCTAGTGACCCAGCTCATAGATCGGGTCAATGTCCGGTCTGGGTTTAATAACTATACACCACTCATGTTTCCCAAGCCATCAATATTATCAAAACCCTCTTTACTTTTCTTTTCTTTTTCAGTTTTGCCTACAGAGTATGCTTCGTCTCTTTCTCTCCCTCATTTGTCAATCACTCTCTTCAATGGTTCTGAAACAAAGAAAACTGAAGGCCAACAGTCCAGTAGAAGTGCAAAACAAATCCTCTCTGTCTCTCCACCACTCATCTCTCTCTTCTCTGCCTATCACTCTCTTTCTTAACTAAACAAATAGATATGGTGGATCTCTTCTCTTCTTCTTTTCTTTTTTCTTAGTAGATCTGATGTGAGTGATCTTGGCCTTTCAACACCGTCAAACCGGTGTTTGGTTTTGAAAAATGGGTGGTTTGACCGCGGTTTGAGAGGTTCACAGAAAAATGAAGATCATCAGTTTTGTTAGTTTAAAAAACCGGACTTGTTAATGGTTCACGGTTAACCCAGTTTGACCAGACAGTTCAATTCGGATTTCAAAACTATGCGTTAAACACGTCAAAATTTTTAATAATAATGGCTATTTTGATACAATACTAAACTCTTAAGAATCAAATTGACATATTTTAAGACATGTTTTATTCATATGCCAACTTATAGCTAAAAGTTAAGTATTAACTATTACTATGCATCACTTCATTTAATAAGACTCTTTTCAAGCGTTCCAAAAACATCATACTGTAGGTTCTATGGTATTCCTGTTTTCATTAATTCTGTAAAGACCTTATCCTCCAATGTGGACGTCCGCTCTTCGTAACAAGAAGCCCCTTATCAGCAATCATAATCCCTATCAATTCCTTTCTCAGCAATTTTCGTACCTTGGCTAATCTTGACATTATCCTCCAGGTTCCTACTCGAATCTTCTTTGTCGACTTTTGTCTCAATTATTTGGGTTATCCTTATCCATCTACCAAAGATATTGTGAATTGTTAAATAGACTTTAGTAGATGATGTCTAATCAAATGGGTATCTTAAGCCGCTCCAATAAAGGGTAAAAAAAAAAGCATTCTAATTTTAGCCGTATTACTAATTTGAGAACTTAATCATGCACAAGAAAAGGGAAAATCTTTTAAGTCAACAACAAATGAGTTATTGCTACTTTTTCGAAATTCTAAAGAGATTTTCTTCTACTTGCTGGTGTAGAACACCAAAGAAATAAAAGAAAAAAAAAATGATAATTGCAGCGGCTCTAGATATTTTTTTTAGGATGGTTATTAAGGAATTTATATTATAAAAATTCTAATAAAGCGATAGAGAGAAATAGAGACAGAGAAATAGAGAGATAAAAAGAATAAATAAATGAATAGTATTTTACTGTGATGTGAAAAATAAGAGTATTGATGTAGGGTATGTTGTGAAATAATGAATTAAAATAGATAAAGTGAGTTTTTGGATGCTAAAAGCTAAATATTTTAGCACCACTGTTGTGAATGATCTAAAAAGTCATTCCTATATGGGCAACATTCGTATAACTAGGATGTGGTTGAATTGAATCAATTGATATTAATTAGTGGTTCTATTTCTTTGTTAAATAGTGTCCTTCCAAGGACCACAAATTAGTTACAATTATTTCATGTGGTTGGTTTAAGTAGTGGAGAAAAAGAGTTATGCTATTGGTATATACTATTTTACAACATTTTTACAAATTGTTAATATGGTAAATTCTTACTGGTTCTCATTTAAATCCGCATTTACATCACTTTTTTACTTACCAATAGTCATCCACCACATTAGCAATTTGTTAAAAAGTTTATAAAATAGTTTGTGACAATAGCATTTTTCGGAGAAAAAATGATAATTGTGAGCAAGATTGTCAAAATCGGGATCTTATGTAAGATTGTGGGGGATAGGTGGAATTGTGGATCATAAGATTGAATTATAGATCATAAGAACCTACATTATTTGAGAAAAAAAAAAAAACATTGATATGTTAAATAATCACATAAATTATACATTCATTCATAAATTTGCATCCATTTAATGTAATTACCATACATCACTACATCTATTTGTAAGCATCATTTAAAGAGGCCAAAAATCTCAAAACATAACACTTTATTAGGATGTTATTTTTCATTTGAGTCCAACTGACACTCTATCTCTCTACATTAGAACAGCAAAACTTGATCTATTAGGATGTCATTTTTCATTTGGACCCAACTGAGAATTCTGTCAAATTAAAGAAAATTACAAGAAATCAGGAACGTTTGGGATCGTCAAAATCGTATAATCCTATCAATCCTGAATGATCGCAAAAATTCATGAAAGATCCAGATTGTTTTGAGTAGATGGAATTGTAAAATTTTAAGCTCATAGGATCCAAATCGGAATTTTAACACCCATGACTATGAGTATATATAAAAGTGAGAGATAACCATTGGTAGATTTTTTGAAATCTAAATGTGTTTCAGCGGTGCAAAAGGCTAAAAATATGTGATCTACAATTTTCTTTTTTTTCTTTTTTTGAGAAAATGTGATCTACATTATTTTGGAACATATGTAAGTTAAAGTGCTGTATACTTGTATACCTTTTAATTTGGTTCAATCATCAATGAAACCTTTTAATTATCTTCAGCAAAAAGAAAAAAGAAACCTTTTAATTCTCATTGGCAGTGATTCACTGCCAATGAGAGTTAAAGGTTTTGGACGTTTGGTGCAACTTCTAGACCGTTTACGTACGGTCCAATTCTTTCGGTGAAGATTTTTTATTTTGAGAAACTTGTGTTGAAGATTGAAACAGCGCAAGTGTGCAAGTTATTATTATTTAAATATCTGTCAGTTTCTGAATAGCAATTCGACAGTGTCATTAATATTGACTACATGCATGAAGTTGTAATACTGAGGTTTTTTTTGGCGATATTTACTTGTATTTGTGAAGGGAGATTAAAGATTCAGTCAATCTGTGCTCTAAAATGTCCTAATCAATTTATTTTTATTTTTTTCGAGAAAGTTCACTTATCATAGGTCCCTTTTTCACAAGTACAGAAGAAAGTGAAGGGGAAGCCAAGTGTCCGGAACCCTCCACAAAAACAGCCAAATTTTAAAGAGAATTCAACGTGAGATAAAGGAATTTACCACGACTTATCCTTTTCTAATTTATATATAAAATCTGGCTAAAAAATTAAGAAATTATATATATACATATATATATATATATATGTAATTTTCCTGAAATTTTACAACCTAAATTGATCTTTGTTGAGTTTTTTGGTAACTTGTATTCCCATTCATAGTTATCAAACCATTGGAGTCAATACCGTACTGTATTGACTGGTACGGTTAGAATTTTACGTACCGACACCTTGGCAGGTACACAAACACAACTATTTCATACCGCCTTTTATACTGGAGTTTACAGATTGTATCGACAAAACCGAAAAAAAAAATCGGATACCGACTGAAAAAAGAATACTGGCCGACAAAAGAAAAACAAAAAAAATAGAAATTAACTGATTAACGGTAAAGGAAAATACCGTGTAACCCATAATACTGTCGTCGCCAGCACTGTTCCGAAGGTGACCAACCATTCTTCTTCTTCTTCGCACCCATCCCTCCATCCGTCTGCCTCTCTTTATTTGGGTTTGGATTGCGATGAAAATGTGTGTCTATATTTTTCTGTGAATTCAATGCACTATTTATAAGACCCATAAGTATAAAATTCAACAAAGTTTTCTTTAAAATTAAGTCTCACTTTAAGTTTTTATTTCAAAAGGCTTTAGACTTTTGTTTGTTTTGTCGTGACTTTTAGCAGTAAAAAACTAAAAGTAAAGGAGGTTTGCTTTTTGTTTGTAACTTGGGGCAGTGTACCCTCTTAACACCCATGTGAATTGTTATAAAATTTTGAGAATTCAAATTTGATTTGATTATTTGATTTTTTATTTTTATTTTTTTTCTAATGCAAAGAAATTTCAAACAGTATTTTAACTTTGAATAAGTCTACTGCTACACATTTTGACACAATAAATGTAATAACTCACCATGTGGTGAGTTATAGTTGGTGAAAAGGTGTCTATATATGGACCCACCATCACCCTTCCACCAACCACAACTCTTGTGTTGTGACATTTATTATGCAAAAATGTGTGACATTAGACTTATTCTTTAACTATTAATAAGTGAAAAATGTTTTTGTACTTATCTGTCAAACTTTACTGACTGTGATATTATTATTATTATTATTATTATTAAAGAAGTAGGAACATAAATTCCCTATTATTATTAAAATTACCTAGTTGAAATTTTAACTAGAGATTATCATATTAAATGAGATAAAGATTTATAAATTTAAACTTTTTAATAAATTATATGAATTTTGGTTATAAATATATATATATATATATATATATAATAGCGATAAATCCGAAACGGTACACATTATTAATATCTTGTTCCTTTGACCAAACTGGTAAAGTCTCCGATACGAGATTAACTCTCTTGTATCAAACTTGAATATGAGGTTGACCAGACTAAAGAACTAGTTCATTAGTTTATTGGTTCAACCAATGATTCATTAGTTGAACCATACATTAATTAATTAATTAATTAATTAATATATTTTATAATTATAAAAATATGAAAATAATGTAAATTATAGCCAATAAATAAATAAAAATTATACTGAATGAAATAAAATTTGGAAAATATCAAATACTAAACACGCCATTAGTGTAAATTATCTAATATCCAAATTATATAGTCAAAAATCTTGACACAACATATCTCATATAATAAAAATTTTATCTCAATTGTAAAAATAAAAAATAAAAAATAATTATATAATTATATATAGAAACACGTAGATTATTTATTCTAATTTATATATTAAAAAAATTATAATTTTAGAGAAACTTGAAAAATAATCAATTTAATTGTATTGAAAAGTAAATTCTAGAAGAATATGAAATCATATCATAATTTATAAATAAAAATAATAATAATGAACTTATAATATTGTAAGGCAGATCTCTTAAGGTTCATTTGGTTGGAGGGATGGAAAAGTGGTCGGGAGGATAAAAAATTGGGATAGAATAAAAAAGTAGAGGGATATAAGAGATTTTAGATTTCTCTCATATTATTTGGTTGGAGAGTGAAAAAATGGAAGGATAAAAAACTCTTTTGTTTAGTTGAAAAGAAAAATGAAAAGATAAAAAATGTAGTTTATATAAATTTATTCTCATGCTCTTAGTACATAAAATAAGAAATAATTTCTTTTATTTTACTTTGTAATGTGAAAGCCACTGTTTTTTTAATGACAATTAGAGGTGAAAGCCAGCCACCATTCGGTTTTAAGGAAAAAAAAAAAAAACATTGCTTCATTCAATAAAACACACATCAGTCAAAAAAATAAAAATAAAACACACGCACGTTGAAAAAAAAGAAGAACCATGTTAACTATGCACATAGACACAGTGGAGGCAGAATTGGTAAGTTCTCATCCACTCATCTCGTTCCCATTTTTTCTCCTAAAATCACCACAAATTAGGAATACAAGATTTTGGTGAGCCCAATGAGAAAATACCTGAGCCCCACCAAGATTTCTCTAATTTTCCACCCCAACTAAAAACCTAAAACACCATTTTCTCTCTCTTATTTTTTGACCACTTTATTTTTACCCCAACCAAGTGTACCCTTAGCACTACAATAATATACTTTTGCTCTAGTACTTAAATATGTAGTATTATAAGTGCATTAGTATTGGGGTGGGTAAAACTTTAAGAAATTAAATTCGATAAGGATATGGTATAAAACCCAAGTTTTACCCTTCCAATCCCAACATATCACATCATCATATTACATATTAAAGAACAGACAGAACATCACTCAATCAATTCTGATATCCATTTGAAAATCCAACTTAATTGTGAATTTATTGAGATGTTATAATGTGTGGTTGGATGTATTGAATTTTAAGTAAAAAATTGATTTGTCAATCTCTTATTGGATGGTGTAAAACATAGGTTTTATATCACATCCTTACCGAATTAACATTTAAGACTCAAACTCTAAATATGTTACTTTACACCCACAAATAACAAAATCCAACCAACACTCGAGTGGGTATTCTTAAACATGTTTACAACCTAACTACAGTAACATCTTAAATTTAGAAGTTATTGTAGCAGTTCTTACTTTATTTTTAATTGATTTTCTCTCTCTCCTTACACACTTTCTCTTAGGCTTCGTTTGGGAGTCTATAAGGGAATGTAATTGAATGATCATAACAGAATGGAATAGAATGTTTATCAGCAATGGAAAAGAATGAAATGGAATAGAATTAAGTAATTTTGTTTGGATGTTTTAAAATAAAAGAACAAAAAAGAATGGAATTTAAGTAATCTTATTTGGGAATAATATAGAGGGAAATGACTGTAATCATTTTATGACAACATTACTATTAGATCCCTATTTTAAAATAAAAGGTTGAATATATAGGGATATTTTGGGAGTTTTAGTAAAAAATTCATTAAATCTAATTCCATTCCTTCCAATTCCTCCCAATTTCGGGGGGAATGAAAATTTGAGATTTTAAGGGATATAAAGAAGAATGAGTGTTCCCTCTTACTCATTTCATTCCCTCCCACTTAAACTCCAAAACAAGGGAATGAACTTTCCATTTCGTCCATTAAAACTATCAAACAAGAGAATGGAAGAATATTATAAATCTTCTATGTAAGTTTCTAAATCTTCTTCCAGAATCTTAGTAAATCATTTTTGTTTTTAAAAAACAAAATATAAAGTTCCTCTATAAAATATATATAATTCTATATATAATTATAATAATAAATTTACATTAACAACTATTATAATGATCACATTTTATATTTGGAAAAAAGAAGAAGGTTATATATTAAATATTTCCGCACATTGCATGAATTATTGAATAATATTCTATAATTGTCAAAGTGATAAATTGTGTATAAGAGCACTAGCAATAGTGGTGCTAAAAAGCTATTTTTAGCACCACTATACCTAAAAAAGAGGGTTGCAATAGTGAAACTAAAGGTTAAATTTTTACTTTCATTGCTACAGCGCACAGCTATATATGACTATGCACTATAGCTTAGAGCTAAATCCAAGTAGTGTTTTTTATTCCCACTTCTCCTTAAAATAATATTTCTTTCTTTCTTTCTTTTCTCTTTCTTTTTTCCTCCGTTTCATTCATTCTCAACTCTCACCTCTTACCTCTCTTTGATTCTCAAAAAAACAACTCTCAACTCTCTCCTCTCTCTCAATCAAAAAAAGAAAATAAAACTCTCACCTAGAAACAAAAACTATCACCTGAGCTGTTGTCCTTCACTACCATCAAACACTTCTTCTTAATCTCTATCTAGACCATAATTCTCTATTTCTTCTTGATCACCTTTCAAAACTCTTTGCCGGCACAAAACCCACATCAAAAGAACATTGAGGTGTTGATGGAAGGGAATGCAACTGAATTAACTGAGTGAAGAGAAGGACTGAAAATGTGGAGAGGTTAATTGAATAATGGATGGTTAGGATTTTAAATGGTAGATGGAATATTCTATGGAATCTTTTAAGGAAGGGTCTAGATTGTCTTGTTGTGGAATGTGAACCCAGATGGATTATAATTATTATTATTATTATTATTATTATTTTGAGTTATCATCTAGTAGGTAGCAATTACATTTTACAACGTTTGTGGCAATGGCCGGGTGGTTGTTTATTGTAGTGGATTTTTTTTTTTTTTTTTTTTTTTTTTTTTAAGAATTAGTGGATATATTATTTTATTGTTACACTAGATGTTTATTTTTTATTATGATAATTGAGAAATTATTTTAGTAAAAAAAGTATAAGTATAATTTGGGGTTAAAAAAAAAATCACTTGTTAACACTAAACAATTATTTACTATCATGTGGCAGCGGCGGCAGTGGAAGAGTCGATGGCGGCGGTGGTAGCGGTTGTGAGTGGTTGTGATTGTTATTTATTGTAGTAGATATATTATTTTATTGTGATATTTATATTATTTTATTGTGTTGAAAGTTAAAATAGATCCACTGTTATTGGATGTTTGGTAAAGTGAGTAGGTAAAATAGATAAAAGTAACTTTTTGTAGTGTCAAATAACTAAATTTTTAATTCCACTGTTTTAAATGCTCTAATAGATGATAAAGTGATATTGGTGATAGACTTAAATAATAACCCATAGATATTTTTTTATTTATTTATTTTTTTAACTTTTGTGTTGTATTTATATATATACTTTAGTCGGTTAGACATTAGACTATTATGTGTCAGCGTCCTTTAACTTATACTAAAAAGAGAAATATTTGTTTTTCCTTTCTGACGTATGAAATGGGACTGCTAATTTCTAATGGGCCATATATCACTGTAGACATGTCTATCTTCAAACGGACCAATGTCATCAAACATCAATTTTTTTTTTTTGTGTTAAAAAACATCAATTTTTTTGTTCTGTTCTGTTCTGTCCTCTCTCCTTCATATTTTATTTATTTATTTTAATATAGTTATTTATTTTTGTGATGTTTTAATGTCGATACAAATACTACCCCTAAATTCAAAGTGAAAAATAACAAGTGATTTATTTCAAATTTTGTCTTATAAGAGAAGTCAATATAGAATCACATCTTCTTTTTCTCTCTCTTAGAATGGGAATCATAGCTAAAATGGGTAATATATATATATATATATATATATATATATATGAAAGTGTAAGTTTAAACAATATTATACTATTTAATATTTTTAATTGAATATGAATTTTGAAAAATAGAGATTAGGTCATGTTACAATAAAATGCATTTTTTTACAAAATAAACGATAAGTTGCGAGTTGGCGTTTAAGAAAAAGCATATCCAAAAAAAATTAGTGATATAGCTAACTTTCTAAACCTTACAAAAATAGAATTTTTATGTATCGGATGCAATGTTTTTTTTTAATAAAAAAATTACATGGTTGAATTATATTTGTCACTTATAAGATTATTAGAGAGAGAGAGAGAGAGAGAGAGAGAGAGAGAGAGAGAGAGAGAGAGAGAGAGAGAGTATCATGAATATCTTTAAGGTAAAAGGAATTAAATTCCATGGGTGCTCGTATGGTCTCAAATCTCCACAACAAAGTCACCGTAGTCCTCTGCAATACATGGTTGTGGTTGCAACTTGCAATATAGGCAGTCGATGGTCCTTGGTCGTCTAAGTTTTCCTATAGACGTCTATCAATTTTATGTCTGGAAGGGTTTGATCGTTAGATAATGCTAGTAATTTTCCAATGTCGTATGATAATTTTTGGTTACGAAATCAGAATTTTCAGATCTGATTTTTAGCCCATGCTGACATGTATGTGTAGGGTTTCTTTTCTTACAACCTTAGACATATACAAGGCTTATTTTAAAGGCCATCATACAAGAGAATACAAGGAGAACACATGTAAAATGTGACCGAGTGCCTTATTCTCTCTGAAAGAAGCTACTGCATCTTTACGCCTTAGGGTTTTATAACCAAGTGCTTCTTGATCTTCATTGTTAATGAAGTGAAGAATTTTGCAGCCAACAGTCTTCTTCAAGTTGGTGTGTTAGCCACATACTGGGAGCTATATATCATTGATTAGTCACGTACTAAGATTCATGCAAAAAGGGTGGCGTTCATATATTGAAGAGTTCAGAGGTTTTGAAACAGTAAAAGGTTCCAATTGTAAGTTCATTTACAGGGATTATAGAGTCTAGGGACAATGGTTTTGTACTAGATCTGAAACTTCTCTTTATTATAGTGGATTGCTTTTTAAGAAGGTTTCCCCCATGTTTGTTACTGTGAAACTAGTTTGTTTCATTGGTTTTCCTAGGTCATCATATCTTATCTTATTTAGTTTTCCGCTGTGTATGATATTGACGTGATATTGATGTTAGTTTGTTTTAACAAGGTTTATTCATAATAAATCAAATTAACAACTTAGGTTTAAAACTTGTTAATTCTATCAACTGGGGTCTAAATTTCCCAACAAGTGGTATCAAAGCGGGTACACTCCGATTGGATTAATTTCCTGAGTGTGATCATTGACCCTTGTTGTCATGGATCATGGACAATCTCTTTTGATTTCTTCTTTATTTGATGGCACTAATTATGTGTATTAGAAAGTTCGTATGAAAGTTTTTTTTGCAAGCTCTAGGTGAACAGGTATGGCAAGCTTTTGAAGTTCGTTGGATTATGCTAAAGGAAGTGCCAATGGATTGGGATGAAGCAACAATCAAAGTGGAAAATTTCAACAGTAGGGCCTTGAATGCTTTGTTTTGTGGGGTGAAGAATGAGGAATTCAAGAAAATATCATCCACGGAAGTTGCCAAGAAAGCATGGACCACTCTTGAGACCACCTATGAAGGTACCAGGGCATTAAAGACTGTGAAGCTTCAAAGACCCACTATTAGTTTTGAAGAAATAAGGATGGGGGAGGATGAGACCTTTGATAAGTTCTATGCTAAACTCAAGGATATTGTGAATTCAACCTTCAACCTTGGAGAATCCATAGCAGAATCCAAAACTGTTAGGAAAATCCTTAGGTTCTTACTTGAAAGATTCCATGTCAAGATCACTGTCATTGAAGAAGTGAAGGACATTGATAAAATTCCTTTGACTGAGCTTGTAGGGAACCTTCAAACCTATGAGATAAGATTAGGCGTAATGGGAAAAGGTGAAAAGAGTAGAAACTTGGCTCTTAAGGGTATAGAGGAAGAGATTGATAACTTTGAAGATGAAGATGAAAGCGAAGATGAAGATGAAGATGATGATAAGGATGAGGATCTAACCTTCATAGCCAATGAGATTATCAAGCTTCTTCAATTTAGGAAAAAGGATAAAGATAAACCTCCTAGGAAATCCAAATCTTCTAGGAAGGGCAAGAATGAGAAACCCCTTATCCAGTGCCATGAGTGCAAAAGTTTTGGTCATATGAGGAGAGAGTGCCCAAACTACCTTATGAAGGAAAAGACCAAGAAGTCAAAAGATAAAGAGTTGGTTGCTACCTGGAGTGATACTAAGAACGACTCTTCTGATGAGTATTTGGATGAATGTGGTCACTTTATGGCTTTTGCTGTCACAATCGATAAGGTGATTGTGGAGAGTGCTAGTGACAGTGAGGATTCTTCTGATGATGAAGTACCCAAGAAGATGAACCTTCAAGAAGCCTATAATAAGCTATGCACTGAATTTATAAAATCTGAAAAAACTTCTTATCTTTGTAGAAAAGAGCTTAATGAGGTAAAAACTAAAAAAACTAATATGTTAGTCAAACTAGATGAGACTACAAGGTTAGTTGAGACTCTTGTTGTGGAAGAGATTGATAACTTTGAAGATGAAGATGAAGATGATGATAAGGATGAGGATCTAACCTTCATAGCCAATGAGATTATCAAGCTTCTTCAATTTAGGAAAAAAGATAAAGATAAACCTCCTAGGAAATCCAAATCTTCTAGGAAGGGCAAGAATGAGAAACCCCTTATCCAGTGCCATGAGTGCAAAAGTTTTGGTCATATGAGGAGAGAGTGCCCAAACTACCTTATGAAGGAAAAGACGAAGAAGTCAAAAGATAAAGAGTTGGTTGCTACCTGGAGTGATACTAAGAACGACTCTTCTGATGAGTATTTGGATGAATGTGGTCACTTTATGGCTTTTGTTGTCACAATCGATAAGGTGATTATGGAGAGTGCTAGTGACAGTGAGGATTCTTCTGATGATGAAGTACCCAAGAAGATGACCCTTCAAGAAGCCTATAATAAGCTATGCACTGAATTTATAAAATCTGAAAAAACTTCTTATCTTTGTAGAAAAGAGCTTAATGAGGTAAAAACTAAAAAAACTAATCTGTTAGTCAAACTAGATGAGACTACAAGGTTAGTTGAGACTCTTGTTGTGGAAGAGATTGATAACTTTGAAGATGAAGATGAAGATGATGATAAGGATGAGGATCTAACCTTCATAGCCAATGAGATTATCAAGCTTCTTCAATTTAGGAAAAAGGATAAAGATAAACCTCTTAGGAAATCCAAATCTTCTAGGAAGGGCAAGAATGAGAAACCCCTTATCCAGTGCCATGAGTGCAAAAGTTTTGGTTATATGAGAATAGAGTGCCCAAACTACCTTATGAAGGAAAAGACCAAGAAGTCAAAAAATAAAGAGTTGGTTGCTACCTGGAGTGATACTAAGAACGACTTTTCTGATGAGTATTTGGATGAATGTGGTCACTTTATGGCTTTTGCTGTCACAATCGATAAGGTGATTGTGGAGAGTGCTAGTGACAGTGAGGATTCTTCTGATGATGAAGTACCTAAGAAGATGACCCTTCAAGAAGCCTATAATAAGCTATGCACTGAATTTATAAAATCTGAAAAAACTTCTTATCTTTGTAGAAAAGAGCTTAATGAGGTAAAAACTAAAAAAACTAATCTGTTAGTCAAACTAGATGAGACTACAAGGTTAGTTGAGACTCTTGTTGTAGGAGAGATTGATAACTTTGAAGATGAAGATGAAGATGATGATAAGGATGAGGATCTAACCTTCATAGCCAATGAGATTATCAAGCTTCTTCAATTTAGGAAAAAGGATAAAGATAAACCTCCTAGGAAATCCAAATCTTCTAGGAAGGGCAAGAATGAGAAACCCCTTATCCAGTGCCATGAGTGCAAAAGTTTTGGTCATATGAGAATAGAGTGCCCAAACTACCTTATGAAGGAAAAGACCAAGAAGTCAAAAGATAAAGAGTTGGTTGCTACCTGGAATGATACTAAGAACGACTCTTTTGATGAGTATTTGGATGAATGTGGTCACTTTATGGCTTTTGCTGTCACAATCGATAAGGTGATTGTGGAGAGTGCTAGTGACAGTGAGGATTCTTCTGATGATGAAGTACCCAATAAGATAACCCTTCAAGAAGCCTATAATAAGCTATGCACTGAATTTATAAAATCTGAAAAAACTTCTTATCTTTGTAGAAAAGAGCTTAATGAGGTAAAAACTAAAAAAACTAATCTGTTAGTCAAACTAGATGAGACTACAAGGTTAGTTGAGACTCTTGTTGTGGAAAACACTTCATTAGAAGAGAAGATCAAGAATCTCGAGGTTGAGCTTAGTCAAGCTAGAACTCAAATGGAAAGAATGTCTAGTGTGAAGTTTGATGAGGTATTGAGTACTCAAAAGCGTAGTTTTGATAAAATTGTCTTAGGATATGCTGTTTTCTCTGACCCCTCCTCTTCCACGGCTTCTGGATCAAGGACTATCTTTGTGCCCCAATCTGAGAAAAGTGATAAAGGTATTAAATCCATAACGGATTTGTCTAATTCTAAATCCTTTATTAGACCTTATGTTTGTTACCAGTGTTTCTGGACACATTCGTCCTAATTACTTTAAGTTGTATCCTAAAAAACAAGTGTCCAAATGGTCAGAAGTTTTCTCTCATGGACCTACACCTTTGTTTGGAGAGTTATTAAAAACTTTGAGTCCTTTAACTCAATTTCAGGAGAATTTTAATTCTTCTATGTCCTTTAGTAGACATACTAGGACACGTGCCATTTCATCTTCACGGCCAAAGACTCGTGTTGTGTGGGTGAGAAAGAAGCCTAAGACTTAATTGTCTTTTTTGTTTGTCCTCTACATTAATTCTTTCTATCTATAGTAAGACTTTCTTTGCTTAATTTCTTATCTGCTTTGGAATCAAGCTTTCATGCATATGCATCTTTCTTTCATGTTTTCATGTTGTTTGTCAGTTTTTGTTTGGTTGTTTAGTTTTTATTTTGTTTTGTTTTCAAAATAAATAAAAAAAATACAAAAACAGTATGTGTTTGTGTACTTTGGTACTTGTGTACCTTAGATGACCATTGAAACAAAGTTTTGTAAATTTTGTATCATTTGTAGCTTAGATGAACATCTCTATGCATAACTAAGCAAGTGAGCTTTGTGGCTCATGTTTGTGATCAGTAAGGTTAAGTAATCTCTTATGCTTAACATTCGTATCACTTTTTTTGACTGGAAGGACTAGAAAATTCTAAGAGAAAGACATAAATAACCATCTCATCACTGTTATTTTTCAATCATGAAATGACATTTGTATGTTTCGGCATAGCAAAAGTGGAATGTCAAATTCTTAACATCATTGGGTATTTTTTTTCTATCTCTTATATACTCATGCATGATTTGCTTAAAAGAAAAATATGCAAAGAAAAATAAAAAGCAAAAAGAATCAAAATGCTTTATACATGATTGCGAGCGTGTATTCTAGGAGATGTAGGAGATGTACCTTGAAGGTGATAGTTCCCTTCAAACAGTTATGATTGTGTGTGAGTTAAAGTGATTTTCTCATATCTCAAATCATCATAACATGTAGACACTTATGCAATCTTGCAATGTTTTTGCAGGTATAAATGATTTGGCCATCATAAGGAATACATGTGTAAAGGTATGCTCACTAAACTATCATAACTTATTTTTGAAATATAAAATTGGTTAGACGTGTTTAGTGTGTGTGTGTGTTTTGGATCTATGTGTTTAACATTTTTCTTGTCGAGAGATAATTTTGAGAGCTTAAAATGTTGTTTGGATCATTGGTTGTATAGTATGCTTGATTGCATTCATATCTGTGTTTTTCTCTTCTTGAAAAATTGTTTTTAAGCAATCTTGATAGGTGCTGGACACCTCTCGACAGCTAGGCTATCTATCGAGCCTCTTAAGCTTCTTTTCTTGATAGTTGTTAATACAATCTCGATCCATCAAGCTTTCTGGACTTTATCTTGATAGCTTCTTGACAGATTCTCGATCCATTGAGAAACCTTCTGTTTGCTCAATAGATGCTCGACAGCTTCTCGATCTGTTGAGATCCACTTACATGCATTGTTTTTCACATGTTTTGCATCTTTCTTTTATCTTGTCATCCATATCATCTTGTTTCATCATAGTCATGCATTTATATGGATTCTTTGTACCCCCTTGATCATATTTGATCATCCTTATATTTCTCGAGTGAAGCTTTCTAGCTTCTTGTACTCTTTGTCAATCATGACAAAGAGGGGGAGTAATTGTGGAGGATATGTGATTTCTTTTTAAGATTTTACATGTTAGGGGGAGAAATACTTGCCCTTGTAAGGGGGAGTTGTGTTTTATCTTGTTAGGGGGAGTGTTTACCTCCTTGTTCTTGTACACTGGTCTTGTAACTATTGTAGTGATAGCAAACATTGTACTTATCTTTGATATATATATTTGATGATGTTGTTATTACATTTCACCTATCTCTTCATGTGTTGTTTCTTTTCTCTCTTTATACACATTTTTCTTATTTAATGTATGCAATCTTATATTTCTATTTCACACTAAGATGCCTTGATGAGTTTTGTTTAAAGTGTTTCAGAAATAGAGGTTGTTAAAGTCTTCTTGCCATAAACTCTCTTCTTATAAATTTTTTCAAGAGTTTGTGTTAGGATAGATTTTATTGTATTCAACAAGTAAGTATGAGTTAAGTGATTTATGACTTCTTTCATATGATCATTTCTTTGTTGTGGTTTTGTCACGGATTTCCGAAGGGGGAGATTGTTACGACATATGTAATTTGATGTTAGGAACATATGTCAATTTAGAATTGGCTAATCCTTTAACAAAACTTACTTTACTTGTAATTGGGTAGATCTAGAATGTGTTTAATACTTCAAAGAACAAGAGTTCAAGTCTAGTATTGAAGCCTTGTAAATCTGTCCAAGAAACAAATGAAGAAGGGCTGTTCATCAAAGCTAGACAGATTCTTGACAGATAGCTATCTATTGAAGTCTCAACAGTTGCTTGATAGATAATATCTATCGAGAATTACGAAATCAAAATTTTCAGATCTAATTTTCGAGCCATGCTGACATGTATGTGTAAGGTTTCTTTTTCCACAACCCTAAACATATATAAGGCCTATTTTAAAGACCGTCACATAAGAGAATACAAGGAGAACACATGCAAAAGGTGACCGAGTGCCTTATTCTCTCTGAAAAAAGCTATTGCGTCTTTGCGCCTTAGAATTTTGTAACCAAGTGCTTATTGATCTTCATTATTGATAGAGTGAAGAATTTTGTAGCCAACAATCTTCTTTAAATTGGTGTGTTAGTTACGTATTGGGAGCCGTGCATCATTGATTAGTCATATACTGGGATCTGTGCAAAAAGAGTGGCATTCATATATTAAAGAGTTCAGAGGTTCTGAAGCGGTAGAAGGTTTCTACTGTAAGTTCATCTACGGGGATTGTAGAGTCTAGGGACAAAGGTTTTGTACTAGATTTGAAACTTCTCTTTATTATAGTGGATTGTTTTTTGGGAAGGTTTCCCCCTAGGTTTTTTACTGTGAAACTATTTTGTTTCATTGGTTTTCCTAGGTCATCATATCTTGTCTTATTTAGTTTTCCGCTGTGCATGATATTGATGTGATATTGATGTTAATTTGTTTTAATAAGGTTTATTAATAATAAATCTAATTAACAACTTGGGTTTAAAACTTGTTAATTCTATCAACCGGGGTCTAAATTTCTCAACACTTTTCCAAAGTACTCACATCAGTTCATCTATTTTACAATCCCCTCTATTTAAATAATAATATATATTTTTTAAATTTTTAATTATTATTTTAAATTTTTATTTTGTCCTTATCTTTTTATCTTTTCTTTTGTACTTATCCTTTTTTCTTTGTTCTTATCTCATCTCTCAGAGACTCAGACCAATCTTTGTCCTTCTTCTACTTCTTTCTTCTTCCTTCACTGTAAACTCCTCCTTCTTCCTTTCCTCACAGTCAAATCACCTCCCTCTACAAGCATCTTCTTCTTCATTTTCCTCTAATGGTTAAATCATTTATCCACCACAAGCACCAATCTCCACCACAAGAACCACAAGAATCAAAATCCACTTGCACCACAAGAACCAAAACCCACAAGCACGGACTCCGTCAACCCACAAGCACCAATCTTCGTCGCCAACACCGATTCACAAGCATCTAGACCCATTTCCATCAACCCACGAACTCTGATCTAGTGCCACCATCACCGATCCATCGATCCATAAGTGGCCAACACCAACATTGATCTATCTCTCTATTGGTTTGTCTGCGTGGGTGTGTTTGTGTATCTTTGTGTTGATTTGTTTGTGTGTTTGTGTTTGTGTGTGGGTGTGTTTGCGTTTGTGTGTATCTGAGGAAAAAGACGATGAAGAGAGAAGTCAATTTGTTTTGCACAAAGAAGAGAGAGAAAAAAAAGACGCAAAACGTGAAATTAATAAAATAATGGTATACAGAAGCTACAATAACCATGCATGTTTGCACACATTGTACGGTTATTATAACAAATGTGTAAATATACATAGTTTTAGAAAGGTTGATGTAGAAGATTTTTGGTATAAAATGTGTAAAATTTGTTGCTTTTTATATTTTGCAAATGTTTACATCTATTGATGTGGATGTTCTTACATTAAATGTTACCTATAATTTCACATGTTGAAGAGGGTGGATGTGTTATTCGTGTCTACAGTAACGCTCTAAATGGCAAGAAAAATGATTTTTTTTTTTTTGGCATTTTCAACCTTGGCATTCACAGTTCAAATCTCATATATTTCACCACCACACACCCTTGGTGTGATGGTCACTCCACAAGTATAAGTGCTTGTCTGGTGTGAGGGGTAAGGGTCAGGGTTCAAGTCTTTAGGAGGGAGTTTCACACACATATACACTTAGATTAGGCTAGAGTAGAAATTTTATATATCTTGTATATATACATACATATATATATATATATATATATATATATAAACTCATATATCTCTTAACTATTGAATTATATATATAAATAATGGCAAAATTTAGTTACAAAATTAGTTGTAGTCTAAAACTACAACCTTACTCAATATCATTTATATTACTATGTATTTTGAAAATCTAACTATCGGATTTCATGTTCTTTACGCTCTTAATATACATATAAAATTTTGTGTCAATCGGATATTATTTACTATATGATTTATAAGATTATATTTTATACATAATTTTAAACTACAAAAACTTGCAATTTTAATAATTTATCGATGACATAAATATTGATTTTTAATTTTTTAGAAATTTTATAAGTATGAAGGATATAAGAAGAAAATGTAATTCAGTAGTGGATTTGTCAAAATTCACCTCCAATAAAAAGATATTGAGTAAGGTTATAGCCTTATACTACAATCAATTTTGTAACTAAATTTTGTCCTATAAATAATAAGTTGATAGATTTTTCTTCTCAAAAAAGAAGTTGATAGATTAACAAACAAGAACTAAGTAATATATGTACTTAAAAAAAAGAAGTTGATGAGTCCATAAAATTTATTAAGGTCGTTGATCTTAATAGATGGTCATTGCGTCATTAGTAGGTTATCAAAGATAGATGAGTAACCACCCAACACATTTAATAACGATCATTAAATGCCTTAAACCCTCTCATCAAGACAAAGAATGTTACAATTAGAGTAATAATCACCCTTATTTATGTCCAACAGCTACCTAAGTCACCTATAAAAGGGACAATTTGTCTCACCTGCTAAGGTACGTCAAAAGCTAAAACAAAATACTATCTAAATACGAGGAATATAGGGTGATACTAACTTAAGCATTAAAGATTCTTCTACTAAGTACAACCCAATGGTCTCTTTAATCTATCTCTCTTTATCTTGCAAGTCCTAAAAAATCATCTAAAACTCCGAATTGAACTAGTGGTCAAATTATATTTTTACTTATATCATGAAAGTTGTGAATATCGGGGACGCACGTCAGCGTCAATAAAAATTTTAAATGTAGGAACCCTGGAACACGTATGAAAATTGTGAATATCAGGGCGCACGTCAACCTCAATCAATTTTTAAATATAGGAACTATGCTAACTCTGTCGGAGTGTGTAAATAGTTCTGAACAGTACAAAAAAAAATCTAAAACGCACAAACAGTTGTGGACGCAAACGCAACAAACGTGGACGCGAATCTAAATACATACTTAATATTAATAATTGAGTAGTCAATTTAATATTAATAGTTGATCACTTTTGTCTGTACCTTCAATGCACAATCAATAAAACTCTATTCTTTCAACTGGACCGCAAAGGCCGGCCCCCCCCCCCCCCCAAAAAAAGAAAAAATAAAACTCTCTTCAAGCACAATCGATCCAAAGTAGTGAGTACTATTTGACATTTATACTTTTTCTATCCTTTTCCACTTTTGTCTGTACCTTCAATGCACAATCAATAAAACTCTATTCTTTCAACTGGACCGCAAAGGCCCCCCCCCCCCCAAAAAAAAAAAAAAAAAACTCTCTTCAAGCACAATCGATCCAAAGTAGTGAGTACTATTTGACATTTATACTTTTTCTATCCTTTTCCATAACTCCTGGGATTCCAGAACTCCTGTGGAGAGTCTCATTCAAGATAGATACTATACTTTAAGATATTTTTGGTTCAACCTTTTTAAATTGGATTAAAGTCGGGGGAAGGACTAAAAAGAGTAGTATTCCCTACTTTCGTATCAAACTCTTCCTAGTCACCATCAGATATATAGTAGCAGACATTTTTGACTTCGCAAACAAAGACTTACTGAACCATCAGATAAAGTAACAGATATTTTTGGTTCAGCTTTTTAAATTGGATTAAAAAAAAAAGAAAAGTGAAGTTTTTAAATAGTGTGATATGAAATTAGGTTTTATTATTATTATTATTATTATTATTATTTTTAACGGAATATTTGGTAAAATTTGTTAAAAAGTATTTTTTTTGAAAAAATTAAATATTTGGTTAGTATTTATAAAAATGATGGTTTGAGTTATAAATTATCGAAAAAGACAATATGTATATATAAGAGGTTTATTTCATACTTAAATCAACTACTTAATAATACTTATTCAAAAGAAAACTATTTAATAATAATAATAATAATAACAACAACAATAATAATTTATTGTCAACTAAAATTTGTTATAAAAATATTGCCAACTAAAATTTGTTGTAAAAATATTTTTATAATATTTTCACAACAAATCATACGTGGTAAATTGTTACTGATTTTAATTTGAACACACCACTTAAATTATTATTTTTTTCCATTAGTATTAGCTTGTAACAGCTTACCACTTAAAATTTATTATAAAAATATTGTAAAAATATTATAATAGCATCTCTTAGTTTTAATTTTTGTTAGAACTCATTTCCCTCTCCTATTTGTTTCTCAAAAAAAAGTTTTTTTTTCCTCTTTTTTTTCTCCTTCACACAGTATTCTTTACCTTCTCCCTGTCTTCACTTTTGACTTTTCTTTAAACTTTTCTACTTCATCAGACTACTACCATTTCGTCCACTGTCATTCTAAAACATACCATTTCTTTTTTTCTCTCCCTACATTTCTCCACACATTCAGCCACACAGCCTACACCCACGCACTTCTTCACCTTCATCTTCACAGGTAATTTCGCTTATTTTCTGTGTTTGTCTTCAGTTTTCAGTGTATACCGTATAGATATAAAGGGATACATAACTGACCAGAGTAAAGCGTATACCAGAAAAAGAAAAGTAAGTGCAACCCCCACGTGAACTTAATTACGTTTTTTACTAAAATAAGAGTGCCACTTTACAAACGTGCCTTTTTATACCTCCAGTTGGGAGGAAACGTTTAACATGGAGGGCTATTTTGCAAATGTTTACATCTACTAATATGGATGTTCTTACATTAAATGTTACAATTAATTTTACATGTTGAAGAGGGTGGAAGTGTTATTCCGTGTCTACAGTAGCGCTCTAAATGGCAAGAAAAATGATTTTTTTTTTATTTATTTGTTGTCATTTCTAACCTTGGCATTCACAGTTCAAATCTCATGTATCTCACCACGGCACACCCTTTGTACGATGGTCACTCCACAAGTGTAAGTGCTTGTGGGGTATGGGGTGTGAGGGGAAAGGGCTATGGTTCAAGTCTCTAGGAGAGAGTTTCACACAAATATACACTTAGATTTAGCTAGAGTAGAAATTTTATCTTGTATAAAAAAAAATAAAAAATAAAACTCATATGTCTCTTAACTATTGAATTATATATATAAATAATGACAAAATTTAGTTACAAAATTGGGTATAGTCTAAAACTACAATCTTACTCAATATCATTTATATTACTACGTATTTTGAAAATCTAATTGTGAGATTACCAATTCTTTATGCTCTAAATATACATATCAAATTTTGTGTTAATCGGATATTATTTACTATATGATTTATAAGATTATATTTTATATATAATTTTAAACTACAAAATCTTGCAATTTTAATAATTTATCGATGACATAACTATTGATCTTTAATTTTTTATAAATTTTGCAAGTATAAAAGATATAAGAAGAAAATGTAATCCAATAGTGGATTTGTCAAAATTCACCTTCAATAAAAAGATATTGAATAAGGTTATAACCTTATACTACAATAAATTTAATAGCTAAATTTTGTCCTATAAATAATAAGTCTCTAAATATTAAGTTGATAGATTTTTCTTCTCAAAAAATCAGTTGATAGATTAACAAACAAGAACTAATTAATATATGTACTTAAAAAAAAAAAAAAGGGTTAAAATAACAATTTCAGGCTTACAGCAAGTTTTAAGAGTATAAATTAAATGGATTCCATATTTGAGAGTACACCATAAATAACAAGTTTTAATAGTTGAGGTACAGAATTAATAGTAACCTTTAATTAAGAAGAAATAAATAAGAAATAAAAACCAACCATTAGGAAGAAATTATATATAATGTTTAACCTGAGTTTCCAACCCCATCACATGTCGCTCCACAACTGCCCCCACGACTCACCTCGTGGCGAAGCCTGGAACACATATGAAAGTTGTGATTATCGGGGACGCACGCCAACGTCAGTAAAATTTTTAAATGTAGGAACCCTGCTTACTGTGCTGTCTACCGCATAGATATAAAGGGCTACATAACTGACCAGAGTAAAGCGTATACCCGAAAAAGAAAGTAAGTGCAACCCCCACGTGAACTTAATTACGCTTTTTACTAAAAGAAGAGTGCCACTTTACAAACGTGCCTTTTCTACCTCCAGTTGGGAGGAAACGTTTAACATGGAGGGCTCTTTTGGTGTGAGAAAAGGTGCATGGACTGAGGAGGAAGATATTCTACTTAAGCAGTGCATTCAGAAGTACGGTGAAGGAAAATGGCACCTGGTTCCTGTCAGTGCAGGTATTATTTTAGAATCTAGAGTGAGTGCGATTGATTTCTCTTTTTTCTTTGGCAAACCAAGTTCCTTTGTTTATGTCTCCTCTGTCTTTTTTTTTAGTCTCTGACAAAATCTGTGAACACAACTTTTATTACAAGATTAATGCAGTTTATTGTGGTGGTTTATGTAAAAATGATAAGAAGCAGCAACTCAGAATATGCTATATCAGAGTTGTTGCGAAAATCATGATTAAAAAGGATCTCTTGAGTAATTTAAAGAAAAACTAGGCTATGTTTTAAATAAATAATGCAGTATTGGCTGAGCTTCTTATTTTTTCAATAAATATGTTTCATGCATTTTGCAGGCTTAAATAGATGTAGGAAAAGCTGCAGACTGAGGTGGTTGAACTACCTGAAGCCAAATATCAAGAGAGGAAACTTCGCCGCAGACGAAGTTGATCTTATGCTCAGGCTCCATAAGCTGCTAGGTAACAGGCAAGTCTCGCTAGCAAATAATAATAACTCCAAACACAGAATGTCATTAGTTAAGACTACTGCAGCTTACTGAAGATACGGAAACCATTAAAGAACCAAAGATTAATTAATTTAAAATTTGGGTGAAAACTAGGACAACTAATTCCAAGCTCTCTCTGTCTTTCAAGTTTTCTTTAGAGCTCTTTGTGGGAGAAGAAGGAAGTGAAAAGATGTCATCATAACCATGCGGACAACAACTATAATTATTAATGGTGATGCTTAAAAAAAAAGATACACTAGAAGAGGAGGATTTAAATTTTGGATTTCTCTAGTTGGTGATGATGTCTGTTACATTTAACTTTAGTGTTTTTTCTTATCTTAGAGATGGGGACAGAGCCAAGTATTGGTCCAAGGAGGCCTTGGAAGTGTCCATTTGTTTTGCGTTTTGGATTCACGCGTCTGGGTCTGGCTTCTTTTCTTTTTTCTTTTTATTTATTTATTTATTTATTTATTTTTTGGCCAGCATCTCTTGTATTGTTCATGGGACATGAACAATGCATTAAATCAAATGAACAATATTTTGTGATTGTGAACAATAATCGGAAATTATTTTTTATTGTTTTTCATTTTCAGCAAGTTAAGTGGTATCCAAACGTAGGGCCGGCTCAATGAATTTGGGGGCCCTAGGCGAATACTTTAAATGGGGCCTTTTATTTAATTTAATTATAAATTCATATATTTTTTCAATTAAAATTTATTTTTCTTTCTTTTTGAGAGGCAAAATTACTAATTTAATTTAATTTAATTTAATAATGTTTGAACATTATCATGACTACATTCGTTATTATCATTTTGTTGTATATTTTCATTATCTTCCAACTCTTTTTGATGAATTTCTTGTTCATTTATGAAACCTTCACTCAAATTTTCTACAAAATTTTGTTTTTTACTAGTAATAAATTTGTCCATAACTCCTTTTTGAGATTCAATTAATTCTTCTCTTTGTCTTTTTTTTTTTTTAGTTTTTCATATCCAGATGGATATTTTCTAGTAGACATTTGTAATTAAAAAATATTTATGAATAAATGAAAACAAATCTATAATAAAAAAAATAACAATTTAACTAGAATAATATAAATTTAATGTATAAACAATAGAACCTGGTTTATCAAAAGCACAATTGCACTCTACTTAATATGATCACTTTACAATTTAAACCTGCACAAAAAAAAAAAAAAAATTAATATTAATACAAAGTAAATTATTCTTAATTTATAATTTTGTTATCACTTATCAATACTCTTTTTTTTGTGTAGCATTAAACCTTTTTTTTAGCAAAAGATTGAATCTACTAAGACCAATCCACTAACAAAATGTGTAAGACCCAACTTGATCCACACTAAAACTAAGACAAGCCTAGAGCTCACTATCCCTCATGGTTCCATCCCACTAAATCTGATTTCTTAAAAAAAAAAAATTAAAAAAGGTATAAAGCCAAAAAGAAGAATAGAACAAAACGTGTAAAGCCAAAAGCAAAAGCAAAACAATACCTGATTTCTTAAAATAAAAAAAAAACGTGTAAAGCCAAAAAGAAGAATAAAACAAAACGTGTAAAGCCAAAAGCTAAAGCAAAACAATACTTTACATCTTTAAGGGGTCATCTGGACCATTCCATAGATAGCTAGGCTTCTAGAGAAATCTGTAGCAAAAAAGAAAGAGCAAAAACCCAGCAGCTCCTGTAAAACCCAGCCGCTCCTCTTCAAAAAAAGAAAAAAAAACTCAGACACCCATCAGCTGAAGAAGATCTAAAGCCAAAAAGAAAGAGTAAAACCCAGCAGCTCCTCTTCAAAAAAAAAAAAAAAAAAAAAAAAACTCAGACACCCATCAGCTGAAGAAGATCTAAAGCCAAAAAGAAAGAGTAAAACCCAGCAGCTCCTCTTCAAAAAAATTAAAAAAAAAAACTTAGACACCCAGTAGCTGAAGTAGACGAAAGAGGCAAAGGAAGAGAAAGCAGAAAAGAACCTAAAATGAAGCTCTGTGAACACACCAAGTCTATTGCTAATATCGATTGATGAGTAAGTTAACTAAAAACAGTGTTTTTTTTTTAGAATCAAGATGGAGAGAGAGTCAAAGAGTGAGAGTTTTTTTTTTTCTTCTTTCTTTTTTCTGCCTTTTCTTATCTGTTTCTTCTTTCTGCGGTTTTGCCTATAAGCTAAAGATTTCTGCCTTTTGCAATCTTTTCTTCTGCAAGCAAAAGATTTGGGGATGGGAATAGTGTCACTTCAGTGTGAGAAACGGCCCTTTTTTTATTTATTTTTATTTTTTTCAGATGATGGGAATTGGGATTAGCTTTAATGTCAGTTCAGTGTGAGAAACGGCTATTGGGATTAGCCTTCACGTCAGTTCACAGGCCTTTTTTTTTTATTTTTTGATGGAGTGGGATTAGCCTTCAAATCTTCACGGGCTTCCCTTTTTTTTTTTTTTTTTTTTTTTTTTTTTGGCCTTCATGTTAGGTTCAGAGTGAGAAATGGGGCCATTTAAAAAAAAAAAAAAAAAAAGAGAAATTAATATTATATAATATATTATATTACTATTTGGGGCCCTCTTAGAAGTTGGGGCCTTAGGCGGTTGCCTTAATCGCCTATAGCTTCAGCCGGCCCTGTCCAAACGCATACTAAGGTTTAGAAAAAAATAAAATAAAATAAAATAAAAACTTATATATTTAAGGTTGATTTAGAATTTGAGCCTTAAAAAAATTAAACTCGGCCCCTTGAACTATAAAATATTCCAAATAACAACAAAAGTTAACTCAAACAATATTAACATAGGCCGAAGAACAACAAAACTACCGTAGGGGATCATGTTATTTTGCCATTTGATCTTGACGAATTCCCCTGCTATAAAATAAATAAATAAAATTCTCTCTCCATACATGAATATTTTTTTTAATTAATAGTCCTATGAGTTCCTTGACATTTATCATTATATAGCTAAAACGGTTAATATAAGAAAGATGCCTCCCTTAATGGCCTCGAACAATCTGGTATCCTTCTTAATCCTCATGTCCTAAAACATTAGGACAGAATAGTCAAGTCAAGAACACATTTTAGATATCGTTACAACTCTCATCCTTTCTACATCATTTGCTACAACTTTTTGAAGGCGGGTTGATACACATTTGTAAGGACTCAATTTGTAACGATCCCAAATTGGTATTGGGTTCGTATGTTAAAAACCCAAACAATAAAATTTGTAGAGAGCGGGTTAAAAGGCTAGGCCTTGGTCACCGAACAGTGGTTAGTCATGGTGTTTATGGTAATTGCATAGAGGTGAACCGTGCTTGTCTAAGAAGTCTTTCTCCTTGGCACGGCCTGAGAGGCTCTGGTTCTTGGCCTTTTTTTCCAGCCACTTTCTAGATTGCTTCCTTCACCTTTTATACTAGCCTTCACCCTCCCTCCAACGTCCACGTGTAGGCTCAGCTTTCTAGGGCTGATACTTATCTTATCAGCCCATACCCAAAGTGGTTGGGGGTAGTTATAAAAGCTGAAAAACATTGCTTTATCAGGTGCAGAGTACTTAATTGTGGTAATGACAGCCTTTCCCTTGTCTTTTGTCGCCACACTGTTCAAGACCCCTTTCCCCATCAATGTAGAGGTGTTTAGCTATTCCTTGAACCACTCCTATACCATACTCGCCATTTTTTCTAGGAGTGCTTTGAGATGCTGAGGACAGAGTTGTCCTCGGCTATATCTCTAGGCCATTTGAACTTTCGTTGTATGTCCTCGGCAATGTCCGTCCTCGGCAATGTCCCTCCTCGGCTCGGGCCTTGGGCCCTAACGTAAAGTGGGCTAGGGTCACAAGTTCTCTGGCCCCACAATAGCCTCTCAAAATCCTGCTGTCCGGCCCTTCGGACGGAGATGAGGGTTTTGGTGACGTCGGGCCTATGTCATGGCTTGCTAAGCCTCGTCCTTCATCAATGCTAGTGCTTCTTCATTTGCTTAGGACATGCTCCTGATTAGGAGACATTCCCTTAGCTTTACTCACGCTGCGTTCTTGCCGTTTCAGTGCACGATGTGCATCTTTAATAAGTTCCCTTTACGAGGTGACGCAAATCCAACGGTTGAAGACGGCGTTGGGAGTTGGGTGGGACTTATCTCGTTTGTAGCTCTTCTTAAAGATTTGTATAGAGTAAATGCCACCAAGCTCGCCCCCCATATAAGAAGTGCGGTGGGAGGTCATTTCCTTTATTCGTAGGCCCTTTAAACCTTCCAAATCCCTAACTTTCCAGTTGTGCCCCTAGCCCCTATTACCAGTGTGACTGAGCCCTAGGGAGTGATATGATCAAGTCTAGGATGAGGGCAAAGGGCCTACACCCTCTCCAGAAGCATTGAGTTTCCCTGAGACTCAAGATGGCCCGGTCAGAGCAAGGGAGACAAAGACTCAAGACACTTCTTCCTCTTGACAAGGCAAGAAATGAGCCTCTTCTTCCTTCAATCAAAATTCGAAACAGGTGGAGGTCACATCAGATTTTTGGTGCTACAGCACTGAGGTTTCTCATCGTCGGTTCCATCCGCTCTCTCTTAAGCGCTGTTAATATGATACCTACTTGATTGCAGTCAGAGCTGGTACGGGGGTTAGGCTCAACTGCTTCTTCCTCTCTTCCATCACTAGGGCCACTTAGGTGCCTCCGCTTCTTCTTCTCTTCCATCACTGGTGCCACCCAGGTGCCTCTGCTTCTTCTTCTCTTCCATCACTGGTGCCATCCTAACGCACTTAGTTACTGTTAGGGCAAAATTTTGAAGGATTTATTGTTTCCCTATATTCTTTTTCTTTTTGCTTCTGTATTTAGCTTCTGGTATGGGCTTGTTTAAGCTCCTTATTGTACGCTGTACTACTTCTTTGTCTAATAAAAGATGACTTTGTCTCATTTTGTGTGTTTTTTAATTTCTTCCATAATTATTTTGTGAATGGATGTGTTGGTATCCTTTTCTTTTGAACAATACTTAGGGCCGAAACCTTTGTTACCAAAGAGCTATCGCTTTGAACTTATTAAAACTGATGGGCACAATAATGCCGACTTGAAGTAGGTTAGCCATATAAGACTGACCGAAATAACAGCTGAATGCTTTGTATTGCATGTGGGTTGATCACCCGAGGATGGGTAACCTAAAATGAACCATCCGAGAGGGTCGCTGAGCACTAGGATGCTCTGCCACGTTCCTGACAATATTCATAGCCCCTATAGGTTTGAGTCCGAGGATCATGCAATACCTTGGTTCTGTCCAAAACTTAGATTTTTCTTTAAGTAGTTGGTTTCCCCATAGGTTTGAGTCCGAGGACCATGCAATACCTTGGTTCTGTCCAAAACTTATAGTTTCTTAAAGTAGTTGGTTTCCCCACAAGTTTGAGTCCGAGAACCATGCAATACCTTGGTTCTGTCCAAAACTTATAGTTTTTGCTTAAAGTAGTTGGTTTCCCCACAGGTTTGAGTCCGAGGACCATGCAATACCTTGGTTCTGTCCAAAACTTATAGTTTTTGCTTAAAGTAGTTTGTTTCCCCACAGGTTTGAGTCCGAGGACCATGCAATACCTTGGTTCTGTCCAAAACTTATAGTTTTTGCTTAAAGTAGTTAGTTTCCCCATAGGTTTGAGTCTGAGGACCATGCAATACCTTGGTTCTGTCCAAAACTTATAGTTTTTTTCTTAAAGTAGTTGGTTTCCCCACAGGTTTGAGTCCGAGGACCATGCAATACCTTAGTTCTGTCCAAAACTTATATTTTTCTTTAATGACTCAAGGATTAGCCCCTTGAAAAAGGTGTGGGGCACTGACTTGATGTTAGAAGCCCCTAGAACTGCCCGTGCTACTGTCACTTCGAAGGGTAGCCCTTTGTGAAACTTTTATATTAGAGCAACAACGGCAGGCTGCTGGAAATGATGGAGGGGTTTTCGCAGACCCTTATTTGACAGTGGCTTGATCCTACCACCGCCTGTGCCAATGCACAAGCCTTCCCACAGACGGCGGCAATTGTAAGGACTCAATTTGTAATGATCCCAAACTGGTATTGGGTTCGTACGTTAAAGGCCCAAACAATAAAATTTGTAAAGAGTGGGCTAAAAAGTTAGGCCTTGGTCACCGGACAGTGGTTAGTCATGGTGTTTATGGTAATCACACAGAGGTGAACCATGCTCGTCCAAGAAGTCTTTCTGCTCGGCACGGCTTGGGAGGTTCTGGTTCTTGGCCTTTTTTCCCAACCACTTTCTGGATTACTTCCTTCTCCTTTTATACTAGCCTTCACTCTCCCTCCAACGTCCACGTGTAGGTTCAGTTTTCTAGGGCTGATACTTGTCTTATCAGCCCATACCCAAAGTGGTTGGGGGTGATTGTAAAAGTTGAAAAACATTGCTCTGTCAGGCGCAGAGTACTTAATTGCTGTAATGGCAGCCTTTCCCCTGTCTTTTGTCGCGACACTGTTCAGGGGCCCTTTCCCCATCAATGCAGAGGTGTTTAGCTATTCCTTGAACCACTCCTATACCGTACTCGCCATTTTTTCTAGGAGTGCTTTGAGATGCCAAGGACAGAATCGTCCTTGGCTATATCTCTAGGCCATTTGAACTTTCGTTATATGTCCTCGGTAATGTCCATCCCCGGCTCGGGCCTTGGGCCCTAACGTAAAGTGGGCCGGGGTCACAAGTTCTCTGGCCCCACAACATTGATGTTCACACAATAAATAGATTACCTTCTCCAAATTAATCATAACCACGAGCAATGAAAAAGGAGTTCAATGCACTTGGAAAGACTCATACATATTGTTTGGTTGATGTAGCTCTACGGAAATATGCTTTTGGACGTCAATAGGCATTAAAAAAAAAAAAAAAAAAAAAATCAAGACTCATTTTGATGGTTTTTTTAGCTATATATTCCAGTTAAATGGTTCATACAGAAAAATGGGATTATGAATAGACATTTGCTCTTGTTTCTCATCTCCTCTATGTGCTCACACTAATCGAAATGGTTACCTTTTGACATCGGCTATGCTTTCAAATGGATATAAAGAATGACTTCCTCAATGGTTATTTAAGTAAATAGGTCTACATGTAGCCTTTTCCTAAACTTTTACATCTACACCATGAGATCTATCATCTTTGTCGAGCTTATACGGCCTCAAGTAGACTTCTTGGACTTGGTTTGCTAAGAGCATCCACACTAGATGTGGTAAATGTGCCAAATGTCAAATATTTGGCACGTTTGCCACATTAAACACTAAAAAACCTCATTTATCAGATGTTCCAAATTTTATAAATTATGCAACATTGAACAGTAGCATCACAAATTTACCACCGTACGGACGAAATGTGGTATAAAATTTATTATTTTTTTATTCGGCTTTTCTCTCTCCTCTCACTTCTTTAATTGATTTTTTTTCTCCCCAACCGGTGTTCTTTCCTCTCCTCACAATCTGTCTCTCTCTCCCAACCGGTGTTCTTTCCTCAAATCAAACCCAAAAATATTCTTTCTTCAAATCCAAAAATCAAACCAAAAAATCCTCAAATCCAATTCCCAGTTCAAAACAAAACCCAGAAATGGAATCATCACAAACCCAGAAAGAACAAAGGAATCAGCGATGGAGGCGAGGTAGAGCTTGGTGCTAGGGATGGCGAAGCCATGAAGATCTGCGTGCGAGCAGTAAGCGAGGTTTGTGAGGGCGAGGTCCACCGCCGGAGTGTTCGTCACGATCATAGGATCAGAATCGTCGTGGGCATCGATATTGAGGTGAGATCGGAATCGATGTTAGGTGAGATCGGAGTGTTCGTCACGATCGTGGGGATCGACGTTGAGGTGAGATCGGAATCATGGGTTGTCGGTGCTAGTGGGTTTTGGTTGCCGGTGCAAGTGGATTCGTGGCTTGGGGTTGGCAGTGCTAGTAGTTTCGTGGGTTTAGGTTGCCGGTGCTAGTGGGTTTTGGTTGTGTTTTCTGGGTTTGAGTTGCTATGTTTTCTGGGTTTGGTTAAGTGTGTTTTAATGGTTTTTGTGGTGGGTTGTTGATGACGGTGGTTGTGGTGGTGTTGTTTTTAGTTTTTTGTTTTGCAATGGATTATGGCTGCCATGGTGGTGGTGGTGGCGGTGGCAGTAATATTGTGGTTGTTATTTATTGTGTTAGATATATTATTTTATTGTGTTGTTTATATTATTTTAATGTGTAGTAAATATTATTTTAATGTATAGAGTTGAATGATAAAATATCTAATAAATGGGATGTTGTAAAATGATGTGGTAAAATAATAAAATAGGTATTTAGTATGGCAAAATGGCATAAATTATGCCACAGTTGCTGTGGATGCTCTAAGTTTAACTCCACAAATTCTTGCCTTGGTATTCTACCAGTTCCTATTATTTTTTTCTTTTCATTCTTTGCACTAACCATGACACTATGTTGTTGACATTATTATCACTGAAGATGCCTTAAACAGTTGGACAGTATCTTGAAACTCAAGCAATTTCCTGGTCTGCAATTTTAAGACAGGATCTTGGTATGCTTAGTTATTTTCTTGGAGTTGAGATCTCTTGTTTAATATATAAAATATAAATTTTCACTCTCTTTTATTTTTAGTTTAAATATAAAATTTGATAATTGTGGTAATTATTAGTAGGAATTCATTAAAATTGTCTTAGTATACTGAAGAATATGATTCTCCAAAAAAAATAAAAATGGTAAAGAGATTCTAGTTTAAATACAGCTAGCTCCTCCCTCGCTAAAAACCTGGAAGTCATTTGCCACTAATTTTTTCCCTTATTGTTTATGCATGACAACATGGTCTTCTTTAGTAAACAGATTACAAGTTAATCAATAATTATTTGAACTTTTTTTTTTCTTTTTTTGTATAGATGGTCACTTATTGCAGGTAGACTTCCGGGAAGAACAGCTAATGATGTGAAAAACTATTGGAATACACACCTCCTCAAAAAGGGAAGTTCACACATCACCAAGCTGAAAGAAAAGCCCCAAGATATGGTGAAAGTGAACGTAATAAAACCAAAACCTAGGACTTTCTCCAAAAACTTTACTTGGTTAAGTGGGAAATCTGCAATTGTAGGAAGCTTTCAAAAAAAGGAAGATGTCAGAGACATATCTCAAACACCAATGCAATCGGAGAGTAGGATTAACTGGTGGAAAAGCTTGTCAAATTGCGGGGAACTTGATGAGAGAGCCACATGTACGCAATGTGGCAGGTTGAATGAAGCGCCCAAAGAAACCTCTTGGGCGGAGGAAATAGTACCGGAGGCAAAAGTGGTGGGAGACACTCTAGATGAGGATGTCCTGAATTATTGGGGTGACTCACCTCTTGATATGGACCTTTGGGAGTTTCTCAATGCAGAATAGGAATAATCGTATAAGGAAAAAAAAAAAAAAAAAAAAAAAAAAAAAAAAAAACTTGTTTTACAATGTACGTGTGTATAAAACATACTACCGTGTAAAACAAACATCTAGTAAAATAGTCTTTATATAGTTTTTCTTATTATTATTGATCCGGTGTTTTTCCTTATTACGTGTGTATAAAACATACTACTGTGTAAAACAAACACTGCCTCTAGTATAATAGTCTTTATATAGTTTTTCTTACTATTATTGATCCAGTGTTTTTCCTTGTTATTATTGTCCAAATTAATTGGATGTGGGGAGATTTATGAAATAAAAGGACTAGAGGTGGTGTTTATGACAGTTTAAAGTCTATCTTTAGAGTAAGCGTCCGGTTAAGCTATGGCGTAAAACACCAGCGAATAAGAAACTGTCATGTCATTCATTAAAATATCTGTTCTTTTTCTCTCTTACTCTCTCTCTTGTCTTCTCCGTTTCACAGGTCTCTCTCTTCTCTCTTTTTTTCTTTCTTTCTCTCTTCCTCTCTCTAGCCCTCTCACCCATACCTTTCTTCTCCATCTAAAATCAAATCCAATTAAAAGCTTCAAGTTCACCAGCCCCTCCCCTTCTCAACTCTCTGAAACTCTCCTCTCTCTCAACTCTTTGCTTGCTCAGTGCTTGTGGGTTTTGTGTGGATTTTTTTTTTTTTTTTTTTTTTTTTTTTTTTTTTTTTTTTTTTTTTTTGTGTGGGTTTCTGTGCCTATGGTGTTGCCGTGGTGGTGGGGTGTTGCTGTGGTGGTGAGGTGGGTTTTTGCCGTGGTTGTGGGGGTGAGGTAGAGGGCGTGGTCGGCGTGGTGGAGGGCGTGGTAAATCGGCGTGGTGGAGTTCTAACCTTGCTTTGTGTTGATCGGTGGCTGAGTATGCTTTGGGTAGATCGGTAACCATGGGTTTTTGTGTGTTAGAGGTGGTGGTGGTGGTGTGTGTATTGGTGGTGGGGACTGGGGTTGCCGGTTTTTTTTTTTGGTGGTTGCTGTGGGGTGTGTGTGGAAGTGAGAGAAAAAAAAAGAAAGAGAGAGAGAAGAGAGAACCTTGTACTGAATTCGTTCGTGATTATAATTTTTCTACACTCTACTCTTGTTATTTATTGTGGTCTATTGGAATGACCATAGCTGTTGATATGAGAATATGGACCAACTTCTACATATAAACTTTTGCATAGAACCTTAGCTTATACATTGCTTCACACAATTTTTCTGCCCCGAGGAATGCGCCAAAAGTTTTATTGAGTTTACACCATCATTTTGAGTTTATACGTGGCATTTCATAGCCAAATCTATGATAGTATTTAAAAAACAAAGTCGCATTAAAATCCCTTCCAATCTTATAAGGATAAAAATGGTTAAAATACATTGTTTCCCTCTATCTTTTTTCATTAGTTTTATTGTCTGACGGAGAAAAATGAGGTGATAATTTTACTAACGTGACAAATCATTTTTATTAAATAATTCCACATATACAATCATGATTTATTATGGCTTGAATCAGTTTCTTTTCCCTAGTTCAAACTCATACTCATGGCTTATTTTCATTGCCAATTAGGAGCGGAGTCAGGAATTTTTGTTTAGGGGCTAAGTTGCGATATTAATATATTTATCAAGACAACTCCCCTCCACACATATATACACACTTTTTTGTTTGATAAGTTATGTATATACATAAACCCAAAAAAAAAAAAAAACTTAGTATTTTCAATCAAAATTATGTTTGATGATGATCTTTCATAAAATAAAATTCATTTTTACATTTTCATAGTGAAATTCTTAAAAGGTTTAATTTTCAATAAAAATTATCAAATTTTATACTAAAGTGATTAAAAATATTTCAATTAAACTAATGAAAATTTTAAAAACATAACATAAATGATCCAAAACTTGGAGGAATAAGTTAGGCTCTAAACATATTTGAAGTTATTTTGTTCTAATCCATTATGTGGCAACTAAAAAGACATTTCATATGTAGTTTTAGTATCTGTCGGGGACGTTTTTCTGACAAGGGCCAAAAATGTGATATTAGCCCAAATCTCCCCTTGGGTTCTTTAGAAGTGTTTATTGTGGAGAATCAAGGCCAAATTTCCAAATTTATAATGAACAAAAGGCTAATGGTTCTTTAACAAGAGAGAATCAAAATGCTAATAACAAAAGTACAGAAAAAGCGTAAAAACATAACAGATTTGAAATTTTGACCCACAATTACCGAGAATAGGAAGTTGAGAGAGGTTGTGAGGAAGAGAGCAAAGGTTCCTCTATACTCATATTTCCACCCCTAAAGTTCAGAATTGTGAGAATGTTTCCTAACTCAATGGGTTTTTTCTCTCAAGTTTCAACTCTATGGGGAAAACATGGTTTAACTGGTTTGAAACTTCGACCCACAGTCACCGAAAAGAGAAAGAGAGGGAAGGTTCCCCTATACCCATATTTCCACCCCCAAACTTCAGAATTGTGAGATTGTTGACTAGCTGAATGGGCTTTTACTCTGAAGTTTCAGGTATGTGGGTAGAAGGTGGTTGGTTTTGTTTTGAACTGATGAGAGAGTTTTATATAAAGTTTGGGGTGTTGCTAATAACTGGTTTTTGAGTAGTGGAAGAAGCTTTTATTCCCCATGATACTAATTTGGTGTTTTGGCTTGGGCTGCTTTTGTTTAGGGAAGAGTTTGACATGCTTTTAGCATGATTTTGGAAACAAAGTTGTTTCCTCTTCATGGCTACTGTCTCTAGTCTTTGCAGGTTTTGGAAAACTACATTTGGATGACTGAGTGGGATAGGCTATTCAGCCTTTTTCTTAGAGTAAGCTGTGTTTTGGTGTGGAAAATAGAGTTGGGCTGAAAATTAGGGGCACAGTCACCTAGAGCATGAAAGCTCTTTTGAGGTGGAAATTCTAGGTACAAGACCTCCTCCATGAGCCTGAGGTGCTACTGGTGTCCCTTACCCACTTGGTGGCACACATGGGTTGGGCTCATGCAAAAGTTCCGAAAGGAACCGACTCATACCCTCCAAACCACACTTCCTCAATTTCCCCCATAAGTCACATGGGTTTGGGCCATGCTTAAAAGAATAAAATAATAAATAATAAATGAATTGGGCTTGTAAAAAAAATGTGTCGCGAAAATGGGTATCAACATTAACCCCCCGAGCACACGCGGCGCTTGAGGCATGTGTGTGAGTAGTTGATGTTTTCCATTGCTTGTAGATGTCGTGGATTTGGGAATTAATTTTTCCCAACTACTGCTTCTTCTTCTTTTCTTTTTTTTTTTTTTTTTTTTTTTTTTTTAAGATAATACTAGTCGATGAAGCCCATTTGTAGAGATGTCTTGATCACGAGTCCAAGAAATTCGAGTTGTAACCTAATGATTTAGGTAGGTCCAACATGGAATGCTCCTTGATTTTTATGTCCACATGTAGCTTTAGAATTTTTTTTTTTTTTTTTTAATTAGTCTTTCTTTTCATACTTGCAACGGTAACTTTAGCATTTACCTTAGGAACTTTCACTTCCTTGACACCTTGGTGACTTTGGCTTTCCTCCTTTGGCTTTCCTCCTTTGTATCCTTTGACTTTCATACTACATATGTGGCTTTAGCATTTCTTCTATTAAAACCTTGGACTTTCACGCCACTCAGAGCAATTACATCAGCTTGTGCATAAGATTCTGTCTATTTACACTTAAAACCTACTTTTTCTATTTTACACACCCATTTTTACAAAACACCCACATCAGTTTATCTATTCTACACATTTATTCAATAAAATATTCATTTTTTTACAATTTTTTATTACTCTCCCTCATCGCCCCTCTCTCTCACAGAACAACACTCCCTCACAGACCCAAACCCAATACTCTCTCACAAACCTAGACCCAACACGCGAAGATCGGTCTTCTTGTTTGGTTTGTTGACCCAGACCCAGCCTTTTTTGTTGTTAATTTTCTTTATTTCTTGTTTGGTTGATGAGAAAGTGGTGGAAAAGAGTAGAAATAGAAGGAAAGATGACCAGCAACCAAAGATCTGTTGATTTTCTCTGTGTTTGGTTAATTTTCTTTATTTCTTGTTTTCTTTGTGTTTTTCTCGGCAACCAAACAAATCCTGTGTAATACTAATTTCTTGTTTTACTTGATTTTGGAAGAAATTTTTTGATGTGGTGTTCTTTGTTGATGAATGTGTGGCGTTCTCTGTTGATCGGCGACAGTGAGCGTGAGGTGAGAGTGAGGGCGAGAGCAACCAGAGACATAGAGAGAAGAAGAGAGAAAAAACTAATAAAAAAAATAAATGGAAGCACTACAGTAACTGTGCATATATGCACGGTTAATGTAGCAATTGTGCATAAATGCACAATTTTAAACCCACTGATGTGGGTGTTTTTTGGGCCAAAATGTGTAAAAAGACTACCTTTTTCTATTTTGCAAAACTATCTACCAGCTGATGTAATTACTCTTACTTGCTTTAGTTTTGCATCAGGTAACTTTTCTTTCGTTTAGGATTTAGCTAACACATCATTTGCTTCTTCCTTGTCTCTTTTCTTCTCATTTTTAGTGGCCTTCACACCACTTTGCTTCAATAGGCCTTTTTTTTCCTTGATTCATGCCACTTTGCTTCCCTAGCAATACAGCTTTCATATTTTCATCTATTCTTTGTTCTTTTCTTTAAGAGCTGTGAATATTTACTTTAACCCCCATTTGGCAGTGAGATGATGGCAGTGAAATGGAGATTTTGTTTCTGTTTTGTTTTGTTTTGTAGAGCATAAATTTGAAGAGCTCAGCACCATCCACCGTTCAAAATGTCAGGATTTAGGTGGGACAAAGTGTTGTTGCCGAAGAAGAGAAGGAACCCGATAATACAAAGCAAGGAACTTTGCCGACGACGACCAAAGAAGGCCCAAAATGCCGGGGACATTTTTGCGACAAGGTGTTGAATTCGTTCTTTGAGCAAACTTAATAAATGCAAATGCATGATGCCTACCTTGGTAAGCTGGATTTTTTATTTTTTTTATATATTTTTTTTTCCGCTATGCCTTGGTTGTGCTTGTTGATATGTTGAATGTGTTGTTCAATTTTGGGTGGATTTTCCTTGGAAAAATGAAAGCCTCATTGTATCGATTCATGAGGTTGAGCCATTGTTCTCATTGAAGCCGAAGCTCATGTCAAAGCCGATTCCCATTGATTTCGATAGTCATGGAAATTAGTTTGCGATGCAGCTATGCTTGACTTCGTGTTGGAAGTAAATTGTCCCCATTGTTTGTTGTAAATTTGAATGAGTGAATTGGGTCCATATGATGAGATGATGATGAAGCTACACATTAAGGATGATTCAATTTTTTAGAAGCTTTATTGTTGGCTAATTTGGTGAGATCGTGTTTGCCAAGATTAATTTCGATGAAGTCATAGCCATGAGCGATACTACTGGCTGTCTTGGGACAGCTTATTTAAGATAAAATGGAGCGAAGATATCACTTGGCGATGTAGTATAGGGGTGTGACATTGCTACTACATTGGTTGGCAGCCCCCTGTATCGTATTCTTGCGATGAACGCAAGTGAGAGTGATAGTCACCAAGTGGTAGTCGCTTCTTGATTCAACAAGCTTGAAATGAAAGTGTAGGAATGAAACTTGAATTTCTAGTGCAGGGGCACATAGCGGTTGAGTAAGCCTTTAGCCCCCAGCAATGTTGATGAGTGAATTATTGGGTTGCTTGCATAACCACTTAATCATTGTGAAATACTAAGAGTTGATGCCATTGAGAGTAAGCCATGTGTTGCATAGCTTGATTATTAGCATGAATTGGTGGAGCTGAAGTTGTTGATTCCATGTTGTAGCCACTATTCCTTCAATGTAATTGTCGACGGTCTAGATGCTTTTCCATTTGTTTGAGAATGAAGCCACAATTTCTCTAGCAAGTTAAAATTTGTTGTGGCAAGTCAAAACTCATTGCCAACCCCTTTTCATGCCAATAGGGATTGTTAAGTGTGTTGTAGCATAATTTCTTGTAAGATGACTTTGGCATAGACAATCATGATGCCGTTGTTGGCACTTTCATTCTCGAGGCCAATCCAATTGCCAATGTATCATTTTCTAAGGTTGAAGTCGTTGCGAACAACAACGTAGAGCTACAATAGATGGTACCATGGCAGATGTTAGTAACTTTGAACCATTTTAGTCCGTCTTTCACTTGCGACTTCGAAGTAAAGAAGAGAGTGACTACAAGCCAAGGTTCCAAAGATGGTGACGTTGGATGAGGACTACGACATTGCTTCAACTTTTTCCTTCACCTCCTTTCTTGCTTTCTTTTTATTTATTTATTTATTTATTTTATCCGATTGTCTTGTATTGAGCCCCAAGCTTTGAAATTTCGTACTAGTTGAATTGTGCAATTTGGGTTGCTGCCTTGGAAGCAATTTCTCTTGTATTTCACCCTTGTGGACAACCCACTTATGTATAGAGCAGCTCCTATCTAGTTGTACTAGTGCCACTTTGAGTTTGTATTGTTATGGTTAGTAGACATAATTTGCATTTTGTACAAAACAAACATGTATGACATTTGGATGTAAATTTTGTATTTTGGAATCAAAAAATGATTTGTACCTCAAGGATGCATATGAATTTGTACCTTTTTTTGACAGGTTGCAAAAATAGCCCTTATGCGGTTATGAATGCTTTGATATGTTGGGGAAAACTTGCTTGAAAAGACCTTGCATACCTTGTAGTTGAGTAGCATAGCTTTGATAGGTTGTACACACTTAGTCTCTTGAGAATGACTTATGCTTGATTGGATATGTTGTGAATTTGATTTTGCCTTCACAAGGGCAAGTTAGTAGACATGTTGCTTAGTTGTCATGCCCTTGCAGACAAGTTTTGGCTAAGCACACATCTCGCTGGTTGTGCACTATTTTTCAGTGCTATATTGACAGGCAAATTTGGTTTTGCAGACAGCAACTCATATATATTAAAACTTGGCTTGCCGCTTGGTAGTTGACTTATTCTCGACGTGTATTAGCTTGCTACTTTGTTAGTTTCAAGAAGTCCCCACATATGGGCTATGTTTTCACGCATTGCAGCTCATGGTGCACTTGTTTGTCATCATTTCATAGAGGCTGATTGTGTTCTCATAGACAGTAGCATGAATAAAGCTTGTATCGCTATCACCTTTTGAAAATATCACGTTCTTGCATATAATAACTTATAGAATGCGCAATTTTGCCATTTTCTTGAGGAGTTTTATCCTCATGTATAGCTAATTACCATGTGGCAATGAGGTAGTGATCTGTTGTGTCGACTTTCCCATATTCTCAAGAGATGGTTATGTCCTCACATGTAGTGGATCATTGCGCTTGAATTATAAGATATTATGTTGGCTTCCTTACTATTTCGTAAGGCCTGCCATTAAGATAATAGTGGTTTTCCCTACCTTGTTGAGGGCATTGCATCCTCGCAAGTAGGAGTCTTGCCATCTCCCATTAGCTTCCCAACCATTTGATAGGGCTTACCATTGAGAGAGTATGTATTTGGCTTTCCCTACCTTATTAAGAGTTTTTTTTTTTTTTTTTTTTACCCTCGCATGTAGAGGTTTTGCCGTAAGAGTAATTTGTAGGCTTTCTCACTGCTTTGCAAGGTTTTCCATTTGGAGAAAGTATTGGCTTTCCCTACCTTGTTGAAGGCATTGCACCTTTACATGTAGGGGTCTCACCATGCTTGGATAATATGATAGTTCATCAGTTTCCTTATGTTTCATAGGGCTTGCCTCTGAAAATTAGTATGAGTGAGATATATTGTTGTCGCTTATGATCTTGTGTGAGATGCCAAAACGACGAATGATATGCTCTTTGATGGAGTTGGTTATGGCCACTCCCATTACTTTTCTTTAAGTGGAGTTTCTTCCACCCACTTAGTGAATTACTTAGTGCAGCAAAGACTCAAATGTACCCATTCAAGGGTGGGTGGATAGGTCTGATGAGATTAAGCCCCAAAGTATAAAAGGCTATGAGGCGCTTATGTCTCAAATACTTATAAGGTGTGTGCGTACAAGCTTGGAGTGCATTTGGAAGTGCAGCGACTTTTAGTGAATTTGGTAATGTCAAACCAATGGTATGCCATCGCCAAGAGTTATTTGGTTTCATTTCTTCCTTCCTTAGTATTCTCGATACTACTTGAAGATAAGTTCTGAAAATTGGGGTCCTTCCATTAGATATATAGGGGGCAGAACATGATTTTTCTTTGTCGAAGATATGTTGTGCCGAAGACAATGACTCCATTCTTTGCTAACTTGGCTTCTAATTTTGGGACAATGATCGGCTAAGCATCGAAGGTGTCAATATAGGGTTGCTTCATTTCCAGCACAACATTTTTTTTTTCACGCTTTGGTTAGCCTCTTTGTCGAAGTTACATGGTACCGCAAACAGCGGCTCCATACTTTGCTTGCTTGACTTCTAACTTTGAGATAATGATGGGCTAAGCATTAGTGATGTTAGTGTAGGGTTGTAGCATCTCTAGCACAACAATTTCTATCGTTAGCCTCTATGCTTATTCCAAGTTTCCAAATTGTACTAAGATTCCACTCGAAAATGTTTGGAATGGATTTTCAACTACTAGCTTGCAATTTTTGAGCTATTTGACATCAATGTTTAAAGCGAGCTCTAGCAAAGCATTCTTCAAAGTTGTGTGCCAAGAGCAATTTTCTTGAGGATGGCAACATTGACACTTTCCTCTTCAAGCATAATCTTGAATTCAAGAATGATTAAGGCATTGGCATGGCTTGGAATGCATGCATTTGTCACGACTTGAGATATATGAACATGCCATGGCTTGGCACACGTGGATAGACCATGATTTTGGATGTGTGAGCTTGTTATAGCTTAGCTTGCACGAGCGTGTCACAGCTTCAGTGAGAGGGAATTGAGTTCAAATTTCCTTTGTTGTTGGGTGCTTCTAAAAGGTTTCCGTTTCACCCTAAGTGCAAATGTGATTTATATTAGTAAATGATAGTCATGGCTAAGCAAAGTAGCATACACGACTTATAGAAAATATTTTGATTAAAAATTTAAAGGATTAAAATGGTTTAAACGATATGTATAAAAAAAATGAATTAGCAAAGAGAGTGCTTGAGAGTCTTAGCTTAAGCTTGCTTTGACGATAGTATATTGCTTGGATGACTTCAAAACTTGGCTTATGAAATGTTGCTAATTTAAGACTTGATATATGGTATGTCATTACCTCAAGGCTTAGTGTATGGAATAACTAACGCCTTGCGGTGGGCCATTTAGATATGGCCTTTAGCTATTTGGTGAAGACTTCATTTAGCAGTGACACCAAAAATATTTAGCTACGAAGGGTCTCACACAACAGCAATTATTGTTGTGCCAAAATAATTTAATCACTAGCGGTAGCCCCTATGTGCTCAACACTAACTCAACAAGAATACAACTTGATGTATGGTATGTCGCTACCTCAAGGCTTGGTGTATGGAATATCTAGTGCCTTGCGGTGGGCCATTTAGCTATGACTTTTAGCTATTTGGTGAAGACTTCGTTTAGCGGCGACGCTAAAAATATTCAGCTACAAAGGGTCACACACAGCGGTAATTATTTTTGTGCCAAAATAAGTTAATCACTCACGGCAGCCCCCATATGCTTGGTGCTAACTCAGCAACAATACAACTCAACAGTAAAGGACACATGTATCGAGAAGATGTTGAGGATGAGCTTTTAGCAGTTGTCGTTGGGGTTCTTGGTTTTGAAATTGATGTTTAGAGCTTCGCTTTGTTTATTATTGGTTGGAGCCATTATTCCCTTCGCGGTTGGACTTGCAGCTCATCATTTTGCATTTTCAAGCTGTAACAAAATTTTCACAAATATCATGTAAATCAAGAGATATAGGATGATTCATCCATAAGAATGATAGCTAAAAATAAATAATATAGATGAGTGGAAGAAATTTTTTCCCTCGAACAAGAAAGTTGATTCTCCTTCCATCCTTCAATTCTTAGGTGGCTTCCGGAGGTTGGAGCGATTTTGTCACATGATTTAGAGCATCTCTAGCAGCTCAATGAGCTAAGGATGGAACTTATTTCAGCTCAACTTCACCATACTCTTCTTGCGCGGCAAAGTATCATATGGCTTCTCTTAGAATGACAAGTAAGTTGGTGTGAAAAACATCATCTTTTTCCTGGTTTTTCATCTTTGGATACACGATTTCTCTTGTTTCAGCTGCTTGACTCCCCAGCGAAGTCGCCAAAATGTCGGGGACATTTTTCCGACAAGGGCCAAAAATGTGATATTAGCCCAAATCTCTCCTTGGGTTCTTTAGAAGTGTTTATTGCGGAGAATCAAGGCCAAATTTCCAAATTTATAATGAACAAAAGGCTAATGGTTCTTTGACAAGAGAGAATCAAAATGCTAATAACAAAAGTGCAGAAAAAACATAAAAACATAACTGGTTTGAAATTTTGACCCACAGTCACCGAGAAGAGGAAATTGAGAGAGGTTATGAGGAAGAGAGCGAAGTTTCCCTTGTACTCATATTTCCACCCCTAAGGTTCAAAATTATGAGAATGTTTCCTGACTCAGTGGGTTTTCTCTCTCAAGTTTCAGCTCTATAGGGAAAACGTGGTTCAATAGGTGTAAAACTTTGACTCATAGTCACCGAGAAGAAGAAATTGAGAGAGGTTGTGAGGAAGAGAGGAAAGGTTCCCTTGTACCCATATTTCCATCTCCAGCTTTAAAATTGTGAGATTGTTGACTGGCTAAATGGGCTTTTGCTCTGAATTTTTAGGTATGTGGGTAGAACATGGTTGGTTTTGTTTAGAACTGATGAGAGAGTTTTATATAGAATTTGGAGTGTTGCTAATAACTGGTTTTTGAGTAGTGGAAGAGGCTTTTATCCCTCATGATACTAATTTGGTGTTTTGGCTTGGGTTGCTTTTGTTTAGGGAAGAGTTTGGCATGCTTTTAAGCATAATTTTGGAAACAAAGTTGTTACCTCTTCATGTCTACTATCTCTGGTCTTTGAAGGTCTTGAAAAACTACATTTGGGTGGCTGAGTGGGCTAGGTTGTTCAGCCTTTTTCATAGAGTCAGTTGTGTTTTGGTGTGGAATATGGAGCTGGGCTAAAAATTAGGGGTACAGTCACCTAGAGCATGAAAGCTCTTTTGAGGTGGCAATTCTGGGTATAAGACCTCCTCCATGAGCCTAAGGTGCTACCAGTGTCCCTTACCCACTTGCTAGCACGCATGGGTTGGGCTCATGCAAAAGTTCCGAAAGGAACCGACCCATACCCTTTAAACCACACTTTCTCAATTTCCCCTATAAGTCGCATGGACTTGGACCATGCTTAAAAGAATAAAATAAAACATAATACATGAATTGGGCTTGTAAAAAAAATGTGTCGTGAAAATGGGTATCAACAGTATCAAGATTTTTTTAAGGAGTGAATGACTTGTCAATAGCCACATAACAGGTTAAAAAAATAAATCCAAACATGTTTGATGCCAAATTTTCTCAAATATTTAATAGATATAAGAGCACATTATACAATAAAAAATAAAATTGAAAAAATTAAAGTTATGTTTCTATAACTATTAAACCAAATTAATTTTTTTAAGAGTATCATTGAACTAATTCAAATAATTAAAATATTTGGGGGGGACAACTTTTATTTTTGTAGGCTAAATTTTAAAAATATTAAAATAATTATATATATATATATATATTTATATAAAGGAAATTTTCAAAATTTTGGGGACTATGCATGGGCATGGCCCTCAACTATGCATGGGCATGGCCCTCAACCCTTGTACATAACTTCGTCCCTACGGTCAATTACCTTTGATAAGATCAATTTGACAATCATTGTTGCCATCACGTGAAGAAAACCTAGACATGCATTCATGCAAAAACAAAAAGGTACAGCTTTCTACCGACTATCCTTTGGAGAGAGGGGTAGGATCCAGTATGGCCAAGAGCATACTATCTATCAGGTCTGTAAACTCTTCCAGAGGAAGATAAGCTTGGAATGGCCAATATAATCAACTAGTTCCAGATCTGTGACACAGCTTGAGGATGTATTGTTTGAGTTCACACCAATTTTATGTTGCTTGAAGTAATTAAACACTACTCGAGACAAAAAATTCATTTTTCACAAAGAGGAATGAGTTTGATACAATCTAACTTAACATAATTTTTTTGTGAAATGTACAAGTTAATAATGAGAATAAGAAAATTAAGGATACTTTATTTATAATAGTAACAACTAACAAGAATTTTAGGTTTTGTCAGCCCAGTTCCAACAATACACTTCAAAATATGTTTTTAATATGCTTAGTTATATATATATATATATATATTTCTTGAGTACTCAAATATTGTTTCTTCTATTTATTATTATTTTTCTTATCTTATAATTTTTTGTTGATTCTTGGGAGGAAAGAGTGAAAAGTCACATGAGATATCAATTGAAAATAAAATAGAGTTTTTTTTAGACATTGATTAGAATGATAATTTCCCAAATAATTCTTCATTTGGTTTATTGTTTTGTTACTTCTAGATCAAGTTTTTATTTATTTATTTTTTATATGTTAACCAGTAAGTTTTTTTCACAAGTTTGTTAGAATTGTAAGTGATGAATAAAATTATTTTTTTTTGAAATAAAATTTCAAAAGTTTAAACAAAACAAAAAATTATCTCATAATAAGTTAAAAATATATTATAGATACCATATAAATACTTTATTTAAATTCATTTTTTTATATAAAACTCATAAATATTTCAATTACTAAATAATAGTATATATGACTTGATCATTCTATTTTATTTGAAAGAAGTATCTACATAAAACTTATGATATTTAAAAAAAAAAAAAAAAAAAAAAATTAGCTTATGAATTTTTCTATAATTTTAGTTCAGTTATCTCTCACAAAGTATGAAAAAATTACTCACATTTTTAAGCAAATAGAAAAAATGTACTATGTATGAGCACTTGTGTGTGTGTGTATATATATATATATATATATATATAAGAGTTTGCTAGAAATTCATATTGAACCCAAATGAGTTTGCTTTCATTATCATCATTTTCAAATTGTCATTTTATAATTATCCCAGTCCTTTTGATTGAGGTGATAATGAACTCACTCAAATCTTTTTTTTTTAAATTAAAAAAGGAGCTCAATTGATGCATATTAGAAAATGGGAAAATGAAAACGATAAACTAGAGAAAAGAAATGTTAAATGTGCTCATCAAAGCAACCTCCAAAGATTAATTTTGATTAAATAATGGCAATATTCTATTATTTTTCTTTACCCCAACAATATTAAACTCTATGCTTCACCTGCTTCTCTACTGATGATACTAAAAATCGTCAGTAAGTTACACAGTCCTCATGTGCTCGTGACAACACCTGTGAAACAAAAACAATGAAGACTCGAGGAGAGTACCGGTGTGGTACCAGCCAAAGACCCTTCGAAGGTTAAGTTAGAGAACTTTAACAGCTCTAGAGTGCCAGAACTAGGGGAATTATATGTACCTTGGTTTGTGAGGGTCTTGGGGTTTTTATAGTAGCATGGGATTGATATTCGTTCCTTGGCTTAGATGATCTTTCCTTGTGGGAGAGGTCTTCTTTAATTTGCGTATCTTATGGGATCTTTTCCTTATAGGACTCTCTTGATTAGGGTTAAGCGTGGGGCATAAGATATTTCCTTATATACTTATGCGTGGAGGCCAAGCCATATCAGCTTCGTCAAAGGTTCGCTTATCCCCTTCAGCTTCCCTCCGTCAACTTCATATCCCATCAATATATTATAGTTATCTTGTTCAGGTGTTTGTTGTCTTCAAGTTGCAGCCGTCAGCTTTGAGGTGGAATTGATGAATTTTATTCTAGGAGAAATCACACTTTATCCACCTGTGGTTTGGCCCATTTTAATAGTGTCCACCTATGGTTTAAAAGTTATCATTTAACCCACCTGAGGTGGCCTCCATTAGACCATTGTTACCCACCTCTGCCCTTTCTGTTAGAAAATCCCCTTTACTATATAAGCCATAATTAGAACTCAAATAGAACCCTAAAAGGAAGAACGAGCTCTCTCCCTCTCTCTTTCTCTCTTCACTTAGATTGCCAAAGTGAAATCTGACACTTGCAAGCAAGAAGGTGTATTGAAGCTTGGGTTTTCCTCTATATCAACTTTAGCCTGGTCTCCATCACACTCTCCATCAAAGTCGCCAACACAAGCACCTGCTCCTAAAGCTTTAGCGCGCCGTTGCCTATAGTTAGAAAGACTCTAGTGCCTGCTCCGTCTCAAGTAATGGTGAACTCTCCACCATCTCCTCCTCCAGCTTATTCTAAGGCTCCGGTGAGTCCTCCATCTTCGATTAGTACTCCACCTGCTGAAGCTCTTGGATCGGCTTAGAGTGGCACTGTTTTGAATAGAGTTGGGTTCACTGCTGGATCTGTGGCTATAGTAGTATTGACCCATTAACCCACAAATCCATTAAACCCAAAAAAATGTGAGCAATTTGAACAGATTGCACTGTTTTGAACAGAGTTGGGTTCACTGCTGGATCTGTGGCTGTAGTAGTATTGACCCATTAACCCACAAATCCATTAAACCCAAAAAAATGTGAACCTAGCAATTTGAACAGTTTTTTTTTTTTTTTTTTTTTTTTTTTTTTTTTTTGCATATGTATATTTTTTACTAGCAAATCTGAGTTTTTTTTTTAAGAGAACCCAGCAAAAGAAAAAGGGTTGGAGTTTTATTTTGTGATTGTTCTATGAAGAATTAAGTAGTCAATTTGAACAGATTGCTGGGTTCTTTTTTTGCTGAATTTTTTTTTTACTTGCAAATTTGGGTTTTGTTTAGAAAACCCAACAAAAGAAAGAGGGTTAGAGTTTTATTTTGTGATTGTTCTATTGTTGGGTGTTTTTTATTTTTTTTTTTTTTTTTTTTGTTTTTTTTAGAGAACCCAGCAAAAGAAAGAGGGTTAGAGTTTTATTTTGTGATTGTTCTATGAAGAATTAAGTAGTCAATTTGAACAGATTGTTGGGTTTGTTTTTTGCATTTTTTTTTTTTTTTAATTTTTTGCAGATTTTTTTTTTTACTTGCAAATTTGGGTTTTTTTTTAGAGAACCCAGCAAAAGAAAGAGGGTTAGAGTTTTATTTTGTGATTGTTCTATAAAGAATTAAGTAGTCAATTTTTGGATTTAGTAGTGGAAGGCTAGCGAATCTATGGGTGTATCTTCACATGGATTTGTGGCTTTGTTTGTGATTGTAGGTGTATTGGTTTTCTTTTATGTTTTATGTGAAGAAGAAGAAGAAGAAGGAGAGAAAAGAGGAGAGAGACATAAAATATAATGAAAAGATACATTTACCCCTATTTTTAATGGTGAAAAGGGAGTGGTGGGTAACTAGGGTCTAACGGAGGTCACCTTAGGTGGGTTAAGTGATAACTTTTAAACCACAGGTGGGCATTGTTAAAACGGGCCAAACCACAGGTGGGTAAAGTGCAATTTCCCCTTTATGGTTGTTAGGCTACGAAAGTGCAAGCGAGGCTAACGAGTTCATTAGAACCGTCGCTTTTGCCTAATATGGACAACTTCATCAAAACCATAGAATTACCCTTATGCTGAGCAAATGATGGAGGAGTTGGGGTCATCAAGCCTTTTTGACTTTGCTCGAGTATGTCTCTTCCTTTTTCCTTTCTTTTTTATTTATTCACTGCTCAATAGCTGATAGTTTGTCTGTTTGTAGGCATTGGTCTACATGAAGGCGCTATAGGATAGAAGCGTCACCCAAGAAGGGGTGATTGCCCGTTTGTGCTAGCGCAACGGGACTTTGATTGACAAGTAGGAGCAGTACAAGGAAGCCCTTCGTACTCTTAATAAGGAGATGAAGGAGCTAAGGGAGAAGCTGGAGAAGTAGGGTCTTCAGAAGAAGAAGGAGCAAGAAGCTAAGGCAACGGTAGAGAAAGAGCTGATGGCCCTTCTAGGGTAGGTGGAGACGGCTAGGGCTGACACCGTAAAGGAATTCAAGGCTTCACAGCCATTCATTGATTCCTACGCCGTCTACTATGGTGACGGGTTTAAGGATTGCCTTAAACAGGTTAAGTCCATTTACCCTTATTTGGATTTATCCAAGGTCACCATGGACGATCCCTTGTCGTCAACTCCTGTCAGCGACACTATCCTTGATGAAACTGACGACTCCACAGAATTGGAGCCTGATCCAAAAGATGATAGTTTCGTCCTCACTCAACCTGCCGCGAATCCTCCTGTTACCCTTTTCGTCCCGTCCATTAAGCCTCTGAATGTTGAGAACCCTCCTGCTTAAGACGTTCAAGACAAAAAAAAACGAGAACCCCCCGGATTCCTCGACCTCTTTGACTTAGTTTTTTTTTTTTTTTTCTTTTTTGAATGATAATCTTATTGTATATTTAGTCTAACTTTCAGACAATGTGAAATGCCCCTTTATTTTTGGGCCCTTTTTGTAAAGACCTTATTTTCTGTATGGTATACTTTTTACATCCGTTGCTTTTTTAGCATGTGTTGATCTTTATGTATTGATATATGTTTGCTCATTCTTTGTGCCTGTATGCAAGAGCATTCTTGCCACTCCTAAGTCCATTCAAACCCGATGAAGAGCTTTCCCTCTACATGATCGTATCCCTCATGGCCATTAGTTCAGCTCTCATTCAAGAAGAGGATCGCGTGCAATTTCCTGTATACTATACTAGCTGAGCACTTAGGGGAGTGGAAGAAAGATATCCCCCCATGGAAAAGTTACCCGTCACTCTAATCATAGCAGCCCGTAAGATTAGGCCATACTTCCAGGCACATACTATAGTGGTTCAAATGTATAAACCCCTTCGAAAGATGATGAATAACCCGAAGGTAACTAGATAATTGGTCGTATGGGCGATAGAGTTGAGTGAGTTCGACATACAATGCCGCCCAAGGACCGCAATCAAGGTTCAAGCATTAGTTGACTTGATCGCAAAGTTTACAATGGGCGAAACTGATGGCTCAGGGGCAATCCCTTGAAGGGTCCAAATGGACGGTCATCCAATAAACATGCTAGAGGAATTGGGGTAGTTTTACAATCCCCCGAAGGGGACATCATAGAATGTGCTGTCCGACTCCAGTTCCTAACAACCAATAATGAAGCCGAGTATGAAACCATACTCACATGGTTCGACTTGGCCAAAGCAATTGGGGCTTCATCCATCATTCTCCATAGCGACTCCCAAGTTGTCGTTGGGCACATCAATGGGGATTACGAAGCCAAAGGGGAACAGATGAAGAAATATCTCAACCTTGTTAAGAGGTAGATGAGTCAAGCCTTTGCAGTAGAATTCATACTATTAGGACATATGTGATTCAATGTTAGGAACATATGTCAACATTTTATGTAATTGACTAATCTTTTGATAAAATGCACTTGTAATTTGGTAGATCTAGGATGTGTTTAATGCTTCAAGAAACAAGGTTTCAAGTTCAAGTGTTAAAGCCATGCAAGTCTATCCAAGAATCAAGTAATGAAGTGCTAGATTTTAAAGTTCGATAGCTAGTATCCATCGAGGTTTAAAAGTTACTGAAGCCCGTGGCTTAACAGCTAGCTTAATAGATGGCTATCTATCGAGGTTTATGAAAGTCAGTTTTTTAGAGCTTTTTTTCATCAAATTTGTGGGTATATGTTTGGGTTTTCTTTTCTCAGAACCCTAAACATATATAAGGATTATTTTGAGGGCTATCAGAGGTTAAGCATAGTTGAAAAGTGTGGAGCAAAGTCTTGTTCATGCAAATTGTGATTGGAGACAAAATTTGCCCTAGTTCATCTTTCTCTTGAAGAAGCTGTTATGTTTATACACTATAGGGTTTTGTAACCAAGGAGATTCTTGATCTTCATCATGTGATGAACTAAAGAACTTTACAGCTAACATTCCTCTCATGTTGGTGATTAAGTGGCGTGTTGGAATCCGTGCAATTGGTTAGTCACATACTGGGAGCCGTGCATTGAGAGAAGAGACTGTCACTACAGAATAAGTTCAATTGGGTATTGGGGTAAGGGTTCAACTATAGTTTGGTATAAGGTACTGAGATTCCTGTACTTGTAACCGCTTGTTTTGATAATAGTGGATTCTCAGGAGTGGTGACCTTAAAATCATCCGGTGGGATTTTTACCGTGTAGGTTTTTCCCATTCGTAAACAAATCATTGTGTCAATTTAATTTCTGTT
>NC_044905.1:55716669-55765635 GCF_001633185.2 Quercus lobata | reverse complement strand
ATGAGAAAACTGAGTTTTGGACAGAACCAAGGTATTGTATGGTCCTCGGACTCAACCTATGGGGAAACCGACTACTTGGATGAGAAAACTGAGTTTTGGACAGAACCAAGGTATTGTATGGTCCTCGGACTCAAACCTATGGGGAAACCGACTACTTGGATGAGAAAACTGAGCTTTGGACAGAACCAAGGTATTGTATGGTCCTCGGACTCAAACCTATGGGGAAACTGACTACTTGGATGAGAAAACTGAGTTTTGGACAGAACCAAGGTATTGTATGGTCCTCGGACTCAAACCTATGGGGAAACCGACTACTTGGATGAGAAAACTGAGTTTTGGACAGAACCAAGGTATTGTATGGTCCTCGGACTCAAACCTATGAGGAACCCAATTACTTTAAAGGGACCTGGACTCTAAGCAGGACTTAGCTACTATGCATGACATCTAAAATGGTGCCTATGTCTTCGTGGAATAAGGGTTAGAAATGAATCCGAGGCTCTGCGGGTGCAGGTAAGCTAGGGTTTTGAAATATGATGTTAAAAGGTATCGCATGCGCAAATATTCAAACATATTAAGATAAATTAGTTCAGAATTCATAAACAATAGTAAGTATCGACAAGGGCAACTGACAAGTAACTAGGAGGAAAAAGGAAGAAAAAGATTTCATATATACATATTCAACAGGTTCAAACTACCAATAGATTACAAAGTTTTCAAAATGAAAAAGAGACAGGTTAATTGTTAAATTGAAAACAAGTACGGAGCCTAGCCAGGGGTTCTATTTCTTTAGTTTTGCGTCGGCCACGTCCTGGGAAGGCGAAGCGGAATCAGCTTTGGCGCCCTGGAGGATAGCCCCTTTTGGGGAAGGCTGAACAGGGTCAGTATCGGTGCTCTGGGGGACCAGAGCAGTGGGAATTGCCTGTGGGGGCTGGGCAAGTGTGGCTGGCTCCTCAGCACTAGACATCTGAGAGCCAACCACGGGCTCAGCAACTTCTTTAGGTGCCTCAGGATCTGTATGCTGAGATGTTTTTATCACATCCTGAAATTCTCCCTCTTTGAGCATCTTGCCAGGAGAGCCGCTGACCTGTAAGTCCTCCGACTGAGTGACCCCTTCCTCGGGTTGGTCACCCGTAGCCACGAAGCTGAAGGAAGTGGCCTCGCAGATGGCTGTAGGGTAGAATATGTTCTCCGCCTTCCACAGATTAGATGAAGCATCGACCCCAGCTTGCTTCAATGCCTCTTCCTAAACCTGGGAGCAATAAAACCTGCATACTCCAGGAATCTGGGCTTTAAGGGTGGCTTGGGTTTCAGCCACCCCCGCATTATAACCATCATCCTCGGCCGTTTCCTTGGCAGGCTCTGCATCATTCCTGGCAAACTCGGCCTCCTGCTTGGCCCTTAGGGCTTCATCACGGGCATATCCTGCCACCCCTTTCTCATGCTCGGCCGCGGCGAGCTTCTTATTTAAACCCTCGACCAGATCTTTGGCTATTTGCAACTGATCCTCGGCTTCCAGTAGACGTTTTTTTTTGTTCTCGGCCTATTTTTGAGCGCTAGCTAGGCCCGCCGAGACGCTATCCCTTTCACGAATAGCAGCTGTTAGGTCAGCCTTGACCTTGGTGAGTTCATCCTCAGAGGCTTGAAGAGTCTTCGAGGTCGTTATGCGCTTGGTGCATTCATTCTCGGCCGCCTTACTCTTATTGTTTACCTCTTCCTCCATCCTATAGGTGGCCTGGAGAGCCTGGCAAAGGAAATAGACACATAGTTAATAACGAACCAAGAGTGAGAATTAACAAAGTTTTAGGTTTCAAGAAACCTTACCATGCCCAAGTACCTCTTAGTACTGAGGAAGACCTCCTGCATCCTCATTTTTTTCAGACCATCCATGTCAGTAGGGAGTAGCATGGTTCTCCCTAGTGCATCTGCCACGTAGCCACCCTTGCCATCTCCAGGGTCCCTCATGGATGCAGTTTCCAATAGCGGACCCCCGTGAAGCATTGGGGCAGGAAGCCAGGCACTCGGCAAGGACTGGGCCTCAATCCCCTTTCCTTTGCCTTGAGAGGATTGAACTTCAGTTTCTTTACCCTTACTCTGGTGTCCAATCTTTAGTTGTTTAGTGTGCGGAACCTCCTTCTTCTCCTTAGAAGATTGAGATTTTTCCCCGTCCATGACTTCTTTGCCCTTGGGGCTCCTCTTTCTCTTTGAGTCAGTGCCTTCAGGTCGAGGAGGCCGAGCTGGTTAAGAGGAAGCAGGAGGTTCGGGGCGGGGGGATTGTGGCTGTGGCTGGGTGGAAGATAACCTGGTCTGGACCATCTGAGGCCGAGGTGGCGGGGAAGAAGCATTGGGTTGTGGCGTTCCCTGCGTATCCTTCCCAGGTTGGCCCTCGAGGAGTTGGAGGAGGGGGGTCAGGGGCTTTCTCTTGAGTCCCATCTCAGCTTGAAAAGAGGTGCCTACTGACGACAATTCCGCCTCGGACAAGGCTGGGTCACCTATGTCACCAGAAGGATCCTCGGATTGGAGGGCTAGGTCAAATACTCCAAAACCTTCCTCGAGCCGATCTAGCTCGCCCTTGTCCTCTGCTACTTGATGAGACGAGGAGGGGCCCGCCTGTGGGATGTTCCCGGGGATAGACAGTTCCTGGGAGATCAAAAATCCTGTCTCAACCACGGTAATTTTTGGAAGCCAAGGACGGCTGACGCTGATCACGTGCCTTGCGTCCCCAAATGACTTCTGAACAGGAGGATACCCTAGTATTTTGTGGGCTGCTCGGACTTGACCATCTCCGTCATTTACGAAAACTGCTTCTTGTAAGACGGTCTCCAAGTCTGCCTAGTTGACTAAATGAAAATGCCGTTGGTAGGCGTTTGGATCTACAAAAAGAAAAACACGCATGCATGGTTAGTTACTAAACAACGTCAGATTAGAATGGAGTTAAGGCTCATCGCCTTTCCATTCCCAGTACCCCACCTGGTTCTCCTTCTGTTGTGGGGCACGGATTGCCATCGTGCCATTCACCAGAGACGATAAGGAAATCCTTATTTAATCCCTTGTTGGAGTTAGGGAGGCATTGGATTAATCGAACCCTTTCGTCCCTTGACTTCATGTAAAAGGTTTTCCCCTTCAACTTTTGGAGATTATAGCACCAGTTCACATCATGGTGGGTCAGTCTTAACCCCATCTTCTCGTTTAAAGCGTCCACGCAACCCAGAATCCTAAAAACGTTGCCGGCGCACTGGGTGGGGGCTAATCGGAAGTGCCTAAGGTAACCCCTCGTTACCGGCCCCATAGGGATTCTCATGCCCCCCTCTACAAAGGCGAGGACGGGAATTACTACCGCCCCCGTTTCCCTCTTATAATGCCACTCCCCCATCTTACAATGCCTCAAACTTACGTTGGGAGGAATCCTATAATCGACGATGAACTTATTCATTGCCTCTTCAGAATCTACTAATTTCCTCAGTCTCAATTTAGTCATCTCTATGATTTACCAAACGAAGCCAACACCGTGACGGGAGAAAAAAGGGAATCAACGCAAAACAAACTCAGAAAAGAAAAAGCACGAGTTAATGGAGGTAGGGAACTTACATAAAAGAGGAAAAGCACTTCGGATAGGCTTTTTGTGCTGGAGATAGACTCGAATTTGGACGAAAATTCAGATGAACCCAGAATGTACGCGTTAGAACTCTTAAGTGCAAAACTGAAGAGGCAGATCTATTCCAAAAAATCTCTTATACTTTCTAGGGTAACTGCAAAAATTTTCCCGCCTATAAAAGACCAAGGGATCACGACCGTTCGATCTTCATCGTGCCGTAGAACGTGGGAGACACAAAGCCGCCCGTATTTAATGAGGCCACGTTTCGCCTTCCAAAGGGCTTTAGGAACGTATCTAGGGCAGATAAAAAGCCTCGAGAACCGACAGGTGACAAGGATGGATAGGCGGTGGCAGATATATGATGTCATCAAAACCTTCCTATCCATCTGAGGAGTCGGATAGCAGGATTTTGAGGGGCTATTGTAGGGCCGGGGAACTTACGATCCGGCCCACGCTCTATCCGGGCTCAGGGCCTGTGCCGAGGACGAATGATCAAAGGCCGAGGGGTTAAGGGGAACAGCTGAGGATGACCCCATCCTCGGCACTCCAAGACTTTGATGAGAAGCGCAGCGCCTCAGTGAAGGCCATCCCAAATAGTCCCCTAAAGGGGATGTGAGTGGAATAGGGCCCACATGGAGGTACGGTATAAAATAGGTTCAAGAAAAATACGTCCCCTCCGCATTAAATGCACCGGCCAACGTCCTGATCATCTTAATGAGAAAAGACGCTTGGACGGTGTAGCTTCGATCCTCGCAACTAACAGAAAGTAAGAGGGGACAGCTGATGGGACAAATACAGAAGTGAGCACCTGCCTGACCAACAAGTGGAGGGCCAGGATTAACCAAGAAGGACTATATAATGTAAAAGTTAGTGTGCAAAAGGGGGGCTGGGAAAAATGGCGAAAAACCAGAGCCTCCCAGCCCGCCTCCAAGAGAAAGACTCCAGGGGCGAAGACAACTTAACCATGTATGGATATCACGAAAAACCCACCGCCTGGTGACCAAGGCCTAGCCTTTCAAACCCATACTCTACAAATGATGTTGTTTGGGCCTTTTCACGAGCGAGCCAAACACTGCTATGGTTCGTTGCGAATCGTGTCCTTACAATATATATTATAGGAAATGTTAATCAATACCCTAAAAGCATTGGTTTAGAAACTATTTTTAGAAATATTTTATGAGAAAATTATAAAGCAATTAATTTTGTTGACATCTTTTTATATTTCTCATAAAAGTGGTGTCAAAACTCTTCAAGTGTGGTTTATTAACAATTTTCTTAGGGCATCCATTAACATGACCCATAAATTATAGATAAAAAATCAATAGCTACCTCATTTATAAGAGTATTAGCATTAGTTCGTGCAAAAATTTATGTCTATTTTAGCATAAAAAATTATTTTTTCTATTGTACACTCTCATTTTTCAAAACACCACACATCAGATTCACTTGTACACTATATTTCATTAAAATAACAAATATTTTTAATTGTTTCTCTTTCTTTACACACAACAATCACCATTCATTTTCTTCCTCCATCCTTGGGATATGTAAAGAAAAAAAAAAAAACTAAATGCAAAATGAATAGTGTCAATATAAATTTATACAGTTACTGTAGCAAATTTGTAAATTTATATAATTATACAATAACTAATGTGGGTCAATTTTAGGCAAAACTGGGTAAATTTTACACATTTTTATATTATATACTAACTAATGTAAGTACTCTAAAATGTTTAAATTTTGAGTTTTTTATACTTAAATTATGCGTAAAAGATGAGCTTATGGATCAAAAAGCAAATAACATCTGATTGATAATAAATTTGACATGAGTTTTAGGAATATTGAGAAAATATAATTTAGTGATGAAAATTTTAAAATATTAATTCGATAAAAAATTAGTAGGTGGCATAACATTATTTAATGTTAAATTAGATGTAACTTGATCTAACCCAAATAGAACATTAATTATTTAAAATATTCTAAAAAAGATAATGAAGTAAACCTTTCCTTAAGGTTTACACCACATACTGCTTTATAATTAAGTACTGCGAATACTAATGATAATATTTTGAGAACAGTGGATGAAAGTGACGATTGAAACAATTCCGAATCAAACAATTCTTATTAGAATAATATTAAAACACAAGTGTGATTAGAAAATACTAAAAGTTGGAACAATGTACGTATATTTTTCATAATTTATTATATACATTTAAATATTATTCAAAGAGGATTTTCTAAGAATAATTATAATATATTGTAAACAATTTAACAAAGCAATTCAATATGATTACTTTTAAAATATACTTTATGTTGAGAATAGTTATCTTATAATTTTGTGATATTTATTCTTTTTAAATGTAAAGTAATTTTGATTTCATTCATAATAGACATATACATATTAATAGACATTCCATTCATAATTCCATTTTGATTCCATTCGTGACGGTGCCATCGCAGCATAAGCAATCAGCTATGCAAGGTTGGTCAATGCCTCAATAACTGAGCCTGGCTTGTCGTTGGTTAGGCCCCTGTAGATTAAGAATGGGATGTGGAGTTCTAAGTCAAATCACAACTACGATGTGAATTGCTATTTTTGGGGGTGGGTTATATGGGAAATTATGAGGTGGTTTGTGGTTAATGGCAGTGATAGCTGGGGCTGTTGGTTAAGGGATTGTCATGAGTCTGGCCCATATGGGTCAAGTTTGATATGGGTTTCGAGCATGGGGTTTATTGGCCATAATGGGTTTCGGATTGGCATGGGCTTGGTTAGTTTGAGTAAATTGGATTAGATGAGGGTGATTGTGGATAACGAGTTTGTAATAAGGAGGCTTCGAAGGGAAGTTGCTTTGGTGAGTTGTTTGCAGACATGGCAAAATAGGCAGACCAGGTTTGGGTTTGGTTGATTGGTATTTTTTAAAATGATTTAAAAAAAAAATGTATTTGCCACTTTGTAAATCATGTAACAAATTACTTGGTGTGAAATACATTATTCTGAATTCACCACTCATATCAAGAAAGAGCACAATTCAACAAATTGATACTTAATAATTATAAAATTATACAAATCCCAACTTTTCTAACCAAAACAAAATAGCATAAATATAAAGGAGTGTAGTCTAGCATTTGAAAATTTAATTAAAAACAAACACACAAGTTTCCCTTCTACACAATATCAATATCCCAAAACATATAACAAAATTGCGAATGCCCTATTGGATAGGTAATTTGACAAAGAAAAAAAAGGTAAATTACAGTAAATCCACCTGTAGTTAGGCTCATTTTCACTTTGCTTACCCATAGTTTAAAACTTGACACTTTACCCACCTGATGTTGACTCCGTTAACCTTCCGTAACCCACCTCTCCATTTGCTATTAGAAAAACACATTTTTAAGCATAAACAAATATAACAAGAATAAAAAAGCTAGGGTTTTAAATTATGAATTGGGCAACCAAATTTACACAATTTCTAGCTAAGCCCAGTCCCTTCCTCGTCACTTTGCCTACCCATAGTTTAAAACTTGACACTTTACCCACCTGATGTTGACTCTGTTAATCTTCCGTAACCCACCTCTCCATTTGTTATTAGAAAAACACATTTTTAAGCATAAACAAATATAACAAGAATAAAAAAGCTAGAGTTTAAATTATGAATTGGGCAACCAAATTTACACAATTTCAAGCTAAGCCCAGTCCCTTCACCGTCACAGTTGTAGTCGACCAATAAATTCGCTCTCCCATTCTTCTCTTCTCATCTCTCCTCAATTCTTTCTTTCTTTATCAAATTAAAATATAAAAAATGTAATCAATGTATAATGATAAAAGAAACCCATTTATCCAAAAAAAAAAAAAAAAAAAAGATAAAAGAAACCCGCTACAATAACAACTTTTAGATGCAACATCTTTATAATGTGCCAAACCTCACTTGAACCACTAGCCCTTCTATGCAGATGGATGAATATGTGTAACAGATAAGAAGTGCAGTGCATCAAGTTAGCTGGGTGCGATTTTCATTGGAGAGAAGGAAATTGAGGGACAATAGGGGTTGGGGAAGAAATCTAGGAAGACATAGCCTTCTCATGGTAGATATATGCTTTGGGATTTTTTTTTTTAAAGATTCAGGTAATAGGTTTGATGTTGGAAGGTTCCTTTCTTTCTTTCTTTGATGGTGTTTGGTTGTGTAGAAAAGACCAAAAGTTAGGAGAGAGACAAGCTAAGATCAAGGTCAATCCACGGCAATAACAAACCAAACCCACCCTTAAAAAGTGTTACTGGATTTCTCTCCCTATCTTACACTCTGATCTATCACTTAGGAGCCATCACCATGACACCAAACCCATGGCTGATCTACCGTGATCAAAATCCACAGTTGGATTTTTCTTTACCTCACTCTTTAGTTGTTGGCTTATCTCTATCTCATTCTCTTTTGTTGATAACATTGCTAGTTGTTTTGAGATGTTGGTCTTCTTGTAAAATTTGGTTCAAAATTTTGAGTTGTTGTGAGATTGTTGATATCGTTATAGATTAAAAATAATTTCATTGAGCCCTTTGATTGGTGTGTTGTTCCTTCACTTTGTTCTCATTGAAGTTCATGAGCAATTAAAAACCCTAACTTTTATTTTTTTTATTTTTTTTTATTCTTGTTATATTTGTTTTTGCCTAAAAATGTGTTTTTCTAATGACAAATGGAGAGATGGGTTACAGAAGGTTAACAGAGCCAATCTTAAATGGGTAAAGTTTCAAGTTTTAAATCACGAGTAAACAAAGTGAAAATGAGTCTAACCACAGGTGAGTTTACTATAATTTGCCCAATAAAAAAACATATAAGAAATTTACAAATCTTGAAAACTATTTTCATAATATAATATCTTGAAAAACAATCCAACATTTTTGTTTAATTTTAGATGCATTGTAGTTGTCACTCTATTTCAATTAGGGAATATACATCAAAATTTGATTGTTTATTTATTTATACATTGTCGCTTTTAATAGGCTTGTGGAGTGACCATCACTAAGTGTATATATATATATATATATATATAAATGAAACTCCTTATTAAAGGCTCGAATCTAGGCTCTTGCCCCTTCCCCACAGACCCCACCCCATAAGAACTTGTACTTATGAAGTGACTATCATGGTAAAGGTGTGTGAAGGTTTCTTTTCATACTTAGCAATGCTTCTCGTACATGTCTATAATTTCAAATATATGTTTTTTATTCTACTACAACTAGGTTATCTTAGCGTGTAATTTATTATTTAATATCTAAATTTTTTTACTTATTGCCTTATTCAAGTGAGAATAATGCCCCAATAATGCATCTTTCAATTCGCTTGAATGCAACTAAATAAACGTCTCATATATGTATATGAATGGCATTATCCAAAAAACATTAAAAATTATATGGTTTCGTAATAAAAATAATAATCACGTGGCACTAGAATTATATTTATCAATTTAGTTTTTTTTACAATTTTTTTTTATAATAAAAAAACGTGTCGGATCATGAGTCAACTTGTTTTTACTTCAAATAAAAATATAAATGTTCAAGTTGGGTTATCTGTTATCGGGTCCCAACTTGTTTTTCCATGTCTAGTTGTTGGGATTAATTGAATGTTGAGTTTGAGTTCAGAAAATAAAAATAAGGGAAAAGAAAAGAGAAACAACATGACCACCTAGAACTTGCCAATCCTAGGCTTCACCACCTGACGGTGCTTAGAATCACCACCAAGATTAGCGAAACATCTCTAGTAAAAAAAAAAAATTATTCAAATTGCTCCACTCAAACCATTTCATCTTTCTAATAAGTTTCCAGGATTATATTAAGGCGCAATTACAACCCAAAGAATCCTCAATCATAATAAAAGCTAAATTCAAATTTCAAAAATAAAATCTGATATCTTAAAAGCGCACACACATAACAAATTCTGAAATAATTTTGGTTGTGCTCGTTGCATGACAAACTGTCATCAATGGCACCATAATAATAAAATTCTTGCAAACCACATATAACCCTTGAGCATGCCAAACGATTATTACTCTGGGACAAGGTACCTTGTGTTTCCGCTTTATGCAACGAGTGCTCCACTGCGTGTGGTGGTTGAAACAGAAGATCAATTTCACTCCTCTAAAACAACTTTCACGACATCTCGGCGTACTCCAATATCATTAATATAACGATTGACACAGAATGTGCCACAACTTGCCACCAGACGAGCAACGCTGGTAGCTGCATATCCAACTGGTGAAGAACGGGCTAGAAACGCAACTGGTACAGAAAGGATAACACCAGCAGCAGCTTGAAAGGTTGCCGCCTGACCACTCTGGCCCCCGTCAACAGTAGGAATCACTTTCCAGCCAGTTTTGCAGCATAATGCAAAGTCTTCACAGTTGTTTTTCATAACATCATAGACACCAAAGCCCTTCCGGAGGAAATAAAAGGCACGATGAATAACTTGTTCTTCTGACTCAGATGAAGCACGAGTGCAGGTACCTCCACGAGCTTTGGCAAGAAAGAAAGCTGGTGTGACACCATACTCATAGCGGTAGACATCTCCACCTGAAAGAAAACAATCTATACAAGAAGAGATGACTCCATCACTCCTTGATTGATCACTACATATTGGGCATGGATTGTCCAAAGGATGTTGAGGTAATGAGCTCCCAATTATGTGGTCTAACCCAGTTCCCGTACCAATTTCCTGGCCTTCTCCCCGAGTAAAGTGTATAACATTTCCCTTGTCAACATATATCCCTGTTGTTACAAAGTAGAATCTTGCTGTTTTTACTTGAAATAACTAAAATTGTAATATACATAGATCAAGCAAACTAGAAATCAACTCCTGCTCTATCGTTCATCTCAAAAAAGAAATCAACTCTTGCTGTAAAAACAATTTCCAAGAAAAGACGATTGCGTTCATTCAATCAAACACAAAGAACGCTTTAACTGCTGGTATAAGTGTATAACCCTTCTGTTTTTCAAATTACTGCTCTACTGGTATAATTAGATAAAGGTAAGCATTGATTAGGATTTCGGCATTGTAATCAACCCCAACAGTTCAATTATAGTCCTACAAAAATGTTAATTTGAGGCCAATTCCAAGAGCCCTTAATACCATTACGTCCATTACAAGATTATTAAAAAAATATGCATAGTTACCATTTCGAGGTGCACAAAAGCATTTCCAAGTGAAAAAGACATAGGACACATTGAAAATATAGCATCTAATTGGGTTTTTGCTAGAAAATATAATAAATTATTAAAAATAGTATTGTGGTAAAATTCTTTGGGAGAATAGTCTTTCAAAACACAATTTCGGTTACATCACATCTTGCACTAAAATCATATTTTTAAAAAACAACAAAATTCAAAATTTCAATACTTAAATTCGTCATTATAAATAAAATAAATATTAGTATTTTTTTTAAAAAAAATCAGCACCTAATTTAATGGAGCCATATTAACTTTATTTGTTTTTGTATTGTGTTCTTTCCTGAAACATTGGAGAGGTATGTCCCACAAACGTAACTCCAGTTTCAGAAATAGTAGTAAAATTTCCATCAAAATTTGTGATCAAGGTTGACAAAACAAAATAAACGAGAAATATGAGAAAAACAGATCCTATTACGAAGGAGTAAAGCAAATGCAGGAGTAATTACTTAGATACTAATCAACAAAAATAAATAAAAATGATGATTATAGTCAGAAAGGAAAAGAGGAAGAAATGGAAAGGGCACCGTGGTGGGAGTAGGTATAGGCGAGTCTATAGGAGTAGATATGATCCCCAGGTTTTAGATCCTCCCTCTTGATCTTGTTCGTCAACACTCCCATTGCTTTGATCTTTCTCTCTGCTCTGCTCCCTTGTCCAATGCGCGCAATCGCTTCTTTCTCCTGTAAGGGCTTCCTTTCCTTTCCTTTACTTTACTTCCTCTTTCCTTCCTTTTTTTTTTTTTTTTTTTTTTTTTTTTTTTTTTTTTTTTTTTTTTAATTACACTCTTGTTTTTTAAATTTGATTTTCATCCCTTAAATTTAAAGTGAAAATTAAAATTTAATGCTTCAAAATTTTTAAAAAGTTATTAGTTTCGATTTACTATTTGATTACACCTAAGTCAGTACTCACATTGGATGGTATCGATTGATTATAGTGTTTATTGGGTTTTAATTTTTTATTTTTTTTCATCAATCCTTTCCAGTATTTCAGATGACTGTATATACAGGACATACATTTCCAGTTTGTCCCAAGATTCAACAATCTACCATGTTTAGCGCTAGGGGAGTGTATATATAGCTCTAATTGAATTCAGCTATTTATAAACAACTCGTGTTTTGTTAATGATGACGTTGAGAATTGTCACCAATAAGTCACACCGTACTCGCGAGTCAACGAACCTGCACAACAAGAACGAACGGAAGAAGAACCCTTAGAGAGCACCGGTGTGGTGCCGGCCAAAAGCCCTCCGAAGGTCAAGTCAGAATTCGTCCCTTGAGTTATTTTGAGGCGTTAGAGAGGGTCAAATCATCTTACCTTGATTTGCGTGAATATTACTCCTTTTTATAGTGGTAGAGAGTTGCTTTTCTTCTTAACCTCCAGATCTTTCCAATGTGGGACTTTGATACAATTTCCCTTATTGGATCTTAGGGCTTTTCTAGGCAAATAGAGATTTCGGATCATGGGCCCTTACCATGTCTGTGCGATGGGCCTTCAGAGCGCGTGGGCCCATCTTTACAAAGACCAAACAGTGCCCATCCGTCAGGCCCATTAAGATAGGCCCATCAGACTAAATTTTACTATCTTCAGTTGCCCCCTTCACCCCAATGGTCCGTCTGCTTTTAGGTCAAAGGACCAATGGGGTGACGATTCTAATGTATGGGCGTGACGGGTATTTTGATGACGGAGTGGGATTCGCGAAACAGAAGGTTGAAAATGTTTGACGGATCCAACCGTCAGATAGGACGACGGTTTCATATGGATTTAACCGTCAGACATGATGACGGGTATCTTGCAATTTCAGACGGTTTAATCGAGTCAACGGTTACAAACTGTTGATGCGAGCAGACAGGTTGTCAGCATTTATTAGCATGCCACGTGTCAATCTCTGAATGGCCGTTGTATAGGATCGAAGCGTCGCTTCGTCTTCCGTGCATCTCCTATATATATGAGGCGTCTCAATCTCTCATTTTCGCATTTCCAAACAGAAAACGTCTGTCAGAGAGAACCGTCAACCTTGTCAGAGCAATCCGTCGAGTACTGGTAACCACCAATTACCACAACCGTCACCCATTCTACGCCAGGTGTGGTAAGTATTTACTTCAATTTCACATTCAAGTTACATTTTCGTCCAAGCATTGTTGTTAGGCTTACTATACCCGTCAATGTTTTTAAACCCGTCAAGTCTTAGGTTTCATCATTAATTGTAGGAAATGTCTAGTGCGTCAAGTAACCAATCGGTGGTTCGTGACGGGACGGAATACGAGAGTGTATACCCGTCCGGTCATAAAGACCAAGATAGTCCAGGCGAAGATAGGAGTCCGTCTGCATCCTCTTCGTCCTCAACAAGTGAGGATGTGGAGATAATTGAAATAGGGGGTCCTGCTGACGACGGGAATAAAGCACTGGAGTCCGTTGTGGGTGCTGATGGACTAAGGCAGTTCATCATGTTACCAGAGTGGACAGTGCATAGGTTCACGTCCGTCATCCGGGAGAGACACTTCAGTACCTTTAGAACCAATTTTCAGATACCAGATTACATTCCAATCCGTCTCCCCTACGTGTCGGAGAAATGTTATTATGACGGGGTAGAAGGCGTTGGAGTGTACGAGCAGGTGTTGAAGGCTGGACTTCGGTTCCCGCTCTCTACACTCCATAGAGAACTCTTACATTACCTGGGACTGTCCGTCACCCAGATTTCTCCGAACGCCTGGAGGGTCTTCATAGCAATGGAGATTCTTTATGGTGCATGGTCAGACGGAGAAAGGAGATTGACGGTCCGTGAATTTCTTCACTGTTACCGTCCAGATGAGATTGACAGATCAAGGGGGTTGTACCGTTTTGCTAGTCGAAGTCCCCTGTTGAAGATTATCTTTGAGACCCCAGACTCAAATAGAGACTGGAAGAGTCGCTACTTCTTCCTGGAGGGTGACAGATGGATGAACCGTCCAGGAGAGACGGAGTACATGCCCGTCGATACAACTTGGGGAATAATAAACCAATTACGTATACATCCGTCTTACTTGTCCTTTTTTACATATCCGTACACTTTTATGTGCGTATTTTGACCGTCTGTCTTTGCAGGTAGACAGCGTCCGCAGATTAGCCTCGAGGAATTTAGTTTCCTTGAAGAGATTTGCAGAAAAACTAGGCCAGAGGAAAGGACCTGGGCTAAGTTAGTGAATCCAAAGACAATACACTGGTATTGTGACGGTCCAGAACCTACCCGTGAGGCCATTGCATACGACGAAAGAATACACAAACGTGAGTCCGTCTACTTTTACCCTTGAAATTGAAATTTTATTTTTGAAAAAATATCATCATCCGTCCTGTATTGCAGAAATGGACGACGCCAAGAGAAGGGCAATGATAAAATCTCTAGCCGTCGAGCAAAAGAAGACGGGTGAGATCGTTGTTCCCAGTGTGCCGGGGTCATCGGGTAAGAGGAAGCAGCCACCAAAGTCCGACCGTCCACTCAAGCAGCCAAAGGTGTCAATGGAGCCCGTGGTGGGCTTGATGGCTGAGGGCCCTAAGGCCGTCACCCAAGTTAAACAAGGGGCCGGTAAGGGCCTAATGCATGCTCCACCCGTCAGCGGGGAGAAGCCCCCTCCCCTTCTCCGTGAGGACTCGAAGTTCGCTTTGGAGAAGCTTACGTCCATACTTTCTGCAGAGGATTATGAGGATCTTGGGAATCATTCGACGGAGGTGATGGGGGAGACGGGGTTATTTGCCGTCGGACAGGTAACTTTCCTTATCCTTCAGTTTATGTCCGTCCACTCCCTAGTTTCATTTTTGACACTTCTAATTTTGTCTATTTCAGTCCTTGGTTATGATGAAGGGCTTGATGGACCGCTGCCTCAACCGTGAAGCGGCTCTGGAACGGGTACGGTCAAAGCTTGGGCAGACGGAAGAGGAGCTTAGCCAGCTGCACAAGTGGAAGGCCACGATGGAGCAGAAGTTCGAACTCTCTGAGAAGACGAGAGAAGAACTTGAACAGAGGACGGAGGAGGCTGGGAAGGCCTTGAAGGTTAAAGCAGACGAGGTGAAGGATCTGAAGAAAAAACTCCGTCATGCAAGGGATGACGCCGTCAGCGAATATCGCAACTCCGAGTCTTTGCTGAAGGAGCTGGCAGGATCGTTCCTTCAAGGCTTCGACGATTCGCTCCGTCAGGTGAAGAAGGCCTACCCAGATCTGGACTTGTCCATGATAACACTAACTGATCAAGGTCAGACGTCTGCTCTACCCGTCGCCTCCGAAAATACAGAGGATCTCTTTGGAGAAGAGGCAGCTCAGGGTGACGGAGAGTCCGCTATGCCGAATGAGGTCGCTGTTGTCGACCCCAATAAAGCAGAGTAACCCATATAATTGTTGATGAGGATCCGTCTCCCTTTTTATGTATTGTTAATAATTTGTAGACGGTTTGGTTGAAGTTTCATTTGTACTGAACAATGCTTTTCATTCATTGTCTTTTCGTGATCTGTATCCGTTAAGGATTTTCTCCGTCTACTTTTATTTTGAATTTTAATTTGCACAAGCTCGTCTGTTGATCCGTCCACTTATAAGCTAAACTATTGAAGCTGACTTATATCGTCATGTTGTCCGTCCACCTTGTGGGCGTTTTAGAGCCGTCTGCTTTATGTATGTACGTAATTTATTCACCGTTTTTGCTATACCGTCCATTTTACAAACACGTAGTATTACTAAACGTTTTGTAGGTCCGTCCGCTTTTCGGACATGTAGAATTATTCACCGTTTTAGGTGCGTAAATATCTCTAATTTTAATTACGGTGATCCGTTCGCTTTGAGACTGATACCGTCTAAATTATGGACTTGTATAATTATCACCGTCTTGGTGATCCGTCCACTTTATGGACATGTAGAATTATTAAACGTTTTGGGTGATCCGTCCACTTTGAGGAGTACACCGTCCAATTTGTGGAAGTGTTGAATTACGGTGATCCGTCCACTTTGTGGCGGATACACCGTCTAATTTATGGACTTGCATAATTCTCACCGTCTTTGTGATCCGTCCACTTTGTGGAGGCTACACCGTCCAATTTGTGGACTTGTATAACTACTCACCGTTTTGGTGATCCGTCCACATTATGACGCATATACCGTCCACTTTCCGGACTTGTAGAATTTACTCACCGTTTTGGGTGATCCGCCCACTTTGTGGACTTGTATTATTCTCACCGTCTATGTGATCCGTCCACTTTATGGACTTGTAGAATTTCTCACCGTTTTGGGTGATCCGTCCACTTTTGGACTTGTATTATTCTCACCGTTTTGGTGATCCGTCCACTTTATGGACATGTAGAATTCTCACCGTTTTGGTGATCCGTCCACTTTGCGGACATTTTGAATTCTCACCGTTTTGGTGATCCGTCTACTTTGTGGACATGTAGAATTCTCACCGTTTTGGTGATCCGTCCACTTTGCGGACATTTTGAATTCTCACCGTTTTGGTGATCCGTCTACTTTGTGGACATGTAGAATTCTCACCGTTTTGGTGATCCGTCCACATTATGGACTTTAAACTAGCATTCGTTAAGTTCGAGGACAATTGTAGTGACATCAAAGTAGAAGAAGATTATAATGGTATCTAATTGCGTAAAGGAAAAGTGCCTGCCCCCTTGGGGTTAAAAAAGGCACGACAGGATTGTAGCAAGAGAAACACATGTTAAAGAAAAAACTTATAAATAGTTATAATAAAAAGCCAAATGGAAAATTGGTTGCCGTTCGCCGTGTTACTATCACTGGTAGTATTTCCTCAAATGCTCCGCATTCCATGGATGCGGTAGCTTCTCCCCCTCCGTAGTCTCCAAGTGGTATGTTCCTTTCCTTTTCCATGTCGTGACTCGGTAAGGTCCTTCCCAGTTGGGGCCAAGCTTTCCCTGTGTAGGGTCTCTAGCTGCACCCATGACCCTCCTGAGTACGAGGTCTCCTACTTGGAAGTCTCTGTGTCGGACCCGGGAGTTGTAATGTCTGGCCATGCGTTCCTGGTATCTTGCGATCCTTTGCTCCGCTGCCGACCTTACCTCATCTATCAGGTCCAGCTGTAGCCTCATTGATTCGTCGTTCCTGCCTTCGTCATGGTTGTGAACCCTGTAACTTGTGAGGCCAACTTCTGCGGGGATGACAGCCTCATTCCCGTATGTCAGTCGAAATGGCGTCTCTCCTGTCGGAGTCCTCGCCGTTGTCCTGTACGCCCACAGTATGCTCGGTAATTCTTCGGGCCATATTCCCTTTGCCCCCTCGAGCCGAGTCTTGATAATCTTTAGCAGGGATCGGTTCGTGACTTCAACCTGGCCATTGGCCTGAGGATGGGCGGGTGATGAGTAGTGGTTTTTTATTCCTAGCTGTGTGCAAAAATCCCGGAAGTGGCTGTTGTCGAACTGCCTCCCGTTATCCGAGACAAGGACTCTAGGAATACCAAACCTGCATACGATGGACCGCCAAACAAAACTTCTAACATTCTTTTCTGTAATGGTGGCCAAGGCTTCCGCTTCTACCCATTTTGTGAAGTAGTCAATACCCACTACCAAGAACTTGAGCTGCCTTACCGCAGTTGGGAAGGGTCCCATGATATCCAGTCCCCATTGTGCGAACGGCCATGGAGCCGTCATAGGGGTCAGTTCCTCAGCTGGCTGTCCGATAAAATTGCTGAACCTCTGGCATTTGTCGCAGCTCTTAACGTACGACTCGGCATCCTTCTGCATGGTCGGCCAGTAATACCCAGCTCGTACCAGTTTGTGCACCAACGACCGCGATCCAGAGTGATTCCCGCATATCCCTTCGTGCACTTCCCTCATTACGTAGTCTGCCTCTTCAACCCCGAGGCATCTTAGATAAGGGCGGGAGAATCCTCTCTTGTAAAGAACGTCTCTTATCAAGACGAATCTCGCCGCTTGGACTTTCAGCTTCCTCGCTGCCTCCTTCTCTTGTGGCAGTAACCCGTCCTTCAGGTATGAAGCTATCTGGGTGGTCCAGTTTCTTTCGGAGCGTATCTCCTGCATATTGTCGGGGTCTATTAGTGGATAGAGTTGAACGAAGGAAAGTACATTACCCGGTGTCATCACATGTTCTGCTGAGGCGGCTTTGGCTAGCCGGTCGGCGAGCTCATTTTCTCCCCTGGGGATTTGGACGACCGTCGCTTTTAGTCCGTTGACTCTCGTTCTCACTTGATCAAGATATCTCTTCAACCTTTCCCCCTTGCATTCGTAGTCTCCGTTTACTTGATTGGTCACGACCTGAGAGTCGCAATGGACGGCCACACTTTCAGCTCCGGCGGCTTTGGCTAGGTCGAGTCCTGCCGCCACCGCTTCGTATTCTGCTTCATTGTTGGTAATGGGGAAGTCGAGACGGACCATACATTCGATCTTGTCCCCTTCGGGCGACAGCAACACTATGCCGGCCCCTCCAATTCGCCGATTGGATGACCCGTCGGTGAAGATGCTCCACTTGGGGGGTTCTTCTGCCCCCTTGTCCTCGTCACGCGTAAACTCCGCTATGAAGTCGGCTACAGCTTGTCCTTTAATGGCCACACGCGGACGGTACTTGATATCAAACTCACTCAATTCTATTGCCCACAGTGTCAGTCGACCTGCGGCTTCAGGATTACTCAGTGCCCTTCGCAAGGGCTTGTCGGTCATTACGTTCACGGTGTGGGCTTGAAAGTAATGTTTGAGCTTGCGGGCCGCCGTTATCAATGCGAAAGCGAGTTTCTCCATTGGTTGGTATCTTTCTTCGGCGCCGCGGAGCGCCCGGCTGGCGTAGTATACAGGTTTCTGTGCATTATCCTCTTCTCTAATTAAAGCAGCGCTGACGGCGACAGAGGAGACAGCCAAGTAGAGGAAAAGTTCTTCGCCAGGTTGCGAGGGACTCAATAGGGGTGGTGAGGATAGGTATGCCTTTAGTTCCTCGAACGCTCGCTGACACTCGTCCGTCCACTCGAATGATTTCTTTAATGTGCGGAAAAAGGGCAGGCACTTGTCCGTGGCTCTCGACACGAATCTATTTAACGCCGCTATCTTGCCGTTAAGGCTTTGTATCTCCTTCACATTTCGCGGGGGTGCCATTTCTAGTATGGCTCGGATTTTGTCCGGGTTAGCCTCAATCCCTCTCTGGGATACCATGAAACCTAGGAATTTGCCTGCCGTTACGCCGAATGCGCATTTTCCCGGATTGAGTTTCATGTTGTAAGATCGTAGCGTACCGAACGTCTCCTTAAGATCTTCGAGGTGGTCTTCCTCCTTCTGGCTCTTCACCAGCATGTCGTCGACATAGACTTGAACATTCCTCCCGATCTGCTGCGCGAACATCTTGTTCATTAGCCTTTGGTATGTTGCCCCCGCATTCTTCAGGCCGAATGGCATTACTTTGTAGCAGAATAGTCCTTGGCTGGTTACGAACGAAGTCTTTTCCTGATCGGCCTCGTGCATGCGGATCTGATTATAACTCGAGAAAGCGTCCATGAAGCTTAATAATTGGTGTTGAGCCGTCGAGTCTACTAGGACGTCGACTCTTGGAAGGGGATAGCTATCTTTAGGGCACGCTTTGTTAAGATCCGTGAAATCCACGCACATACGCCACTTACCGCTCGCTTTCTTTACCATCACCACATTCGCCAGCCAATCGGGATAGTAGACTTCCCTGATAAAGCTTGCCTCTTGGAGTTTGCGGACTTCCTCCGCTATTGCTTGGTCTCGTTCCGTTGCGAACACTCTCTTCTTTTGTCGGACGGGTGGAAATGAGGGTAATACATTCAATTTGTGTACCATGACGGAGGGATCGATTCCCGGCATATCGTCATGGCTCCAGGCGAACACATCCTTATTGCTCCTCAGAAAAGCTACGAGCTCTTGACGGATTGCGGGTTTGGCAAGCGTTCCGATCTTGGTTGTTCTGTCCGGATTGGAACTGTCAAGAGTTATCTCCTCCAGCTTCTCTGTTGGTTCCGCCACCGTTCGGTGCTCTTCTATGTTCAAGGCCTGGATTTGGTCTTGCATCTCCATCATAGCGACGTAGCATTCTCGTGCGGCAACTTGGCTTCCGCGTAGCTCTCCTACCCCATACTCCGTTGGGAACCTGATCATTAGGGCGTAAGTTGATGTTGCCGCCTTCCACGAGTTGAGCGTAGGTCGTCCAAGGATAGCATTGTAGGCGGACGAGCAATCGACCACCAAGAATGTCACGTTCCTGGTGATGTGTTGGGGGTAATCTCCTACTGTCACCCGTAACGTTACCGAACCCAGAGGGAATACCTTACTCCCTCCGAAACCAACGAGCGGGGCGTCTGTCGGTATTAGCAGGTCCCTGTCAATCCTCATCTGCTGGAATGCCGGATAGTACAATATGTCGGCCGAGCTGCCGTTGTCGATCAACACTCGGTGCACGTTGTAGTCTCCTGTCCGCACGCTGACGACGAGGGCATCGTCGTGTGGATGGTGTAGGCGCCGTGCATCCTCTTCCGTGAACCCAACAATAGGTTCTTCTCTGTTTGCTATCCTTGGCACTCTGCTCGTCAACTGGACATTCTGTACCATCCGAAGGTATGTTTTGCGAGCCTTCTTTGACGATCCGGCCGCAGCAGTCCCTCCGACTATCATTCTTATGTCTCCAATTGGGGGTCTTGGTCGCTCGTTTTCTCGGCGGAGGTGTTGTTCTTGTGGGGGTTGATCCGTTCTCCCCTTGTTGACGAACTTCTGCAGCTTCCCTTGTCGGATAAGTGCTTCGATTTGCTGCTTCAAGTCGTAGCAATCGGCCGTGTCGTGGCCGTGGTCACGATGAAAGCGGCAATATTTGTCTCTGGACCTTTTGCTGGGGTCACTCTTCAGCTTTCCTGGGAACGTCAGGGACCCTTCGTCCTTAATCTGCATTAGGACTTGGTCAATTGGCGCGTTTAGCGGGGTGAAATTTGCGAACCTTCCGCTCATTGGTTTTGGACGTCTGTCCTCCCTTCGGTCTCCCATCCTTCCTTTCTTCCGCCCCTGGTCCTGTCGGGAATCCTCCGGTCTATCTCTTTTCTTGGGTCTATCTTCTCGCGATAGTAGTGCGTCTTCAGCGTTCATATATTTGGTGGCCCTGTAAAGGACCTCCGACATGGTCTTGGGGTCGTTTTTGTATAGGGAGAACAAAAACTTACCCCCCTTCAGCCCGTTTGTGAATGCTGCTACCAATATCTTGTCGTCGGCTTCGTCGATCGAGAGTGCTTCTTTGTTGAAGCGTGATATGTAGGCCCTTAACGTCTCCTCTTCTCGTTGCTTGATATTCATTAAACAAGCCGTGGATTTCTTATACCGATGTCCTCCGATGAAATGCGTAGTAAATTGAGCGCTTAGCTCCTTGAAGGTGCTGATGGAGTTGGGCGCTATCCGGCTGAACCAAATCCTCACTGCGCCCTTCAGGGTTGTAGGAAAGGCCCTGCACATAATCGCGTCTGCCACTCCCTGAAGGTGCATCAGGGTCTTGAAGGTCTCTAAGTGATCTAGAGGGTCCTTGACTCCGTCGTAACTATCCATACTTGGCATACGGAACTTACTTGGCAAGGGGAAGGAGTTGACGGCTGCCGTGAATGGCGAGTCAGTCCGGTTGACAAGGTCGTCAAGATCACTTGACACTCGCCCCTTGAGAGCGCTCATCATCACGTCCATCTGCTCCTTCATCGCCTGCATCTCCGCGATGATGGATTGTGGAGCAGTGTCCGTCGGGGAAGGGATGCTTATGTCCCGTCGTACTGGTTTGCTCGGGGCGTTACTCCCCTGTGGTCCGTCCTGATTTCTCCTTTCGGCGCTGTTCCCCTCTTGATCCGCTCCTTGGTTATTGACCGCGGCATTCTTTTGGTTCAGCTGCTCTTGTAGGTCGTGGTTTTGCTTGGTGAGGCGCTCCACGGCTGCGGCGAGCGTCCTGACCTGTCTCTCAAGGGCCGTCGTAGGGGCTTCTTCCTGAACGTCATTCGTGGTTGCCATTGAGCGAGTGAGTACCATGTAACTCTTTTGTCTGGGAATCTAGGGAGTACTATACGTCTCTGTTTCCCACAGACGGCGCCAACTGATGACGTTGAGAATTGTCACCAATAAGTCACACCGTACTCGCGAGTCAACGAACCTGCACAACAAGAACGAACGGAAGAAGAACTCTTAGAGAGCACCGGTGTGGTGTCGGCCAAAAGCCCTCCGAAGGTCAAGTCAGAATTCGTCCCTTGAGTTATTTTGAGGCGTTAGAGAGGGTCAAATCATCTTACCTTGATTTGCGTGAATATTACTCCTTTTTATAGTGGTAGAGAGTTGCTTTTCTTCTTAACCTCCAGATCTTTCCAATGTGGGACTTTGATATAATTTCCCTTATTGGATCTTAGGGCTTTTCTAGGCAAATAGAGATTTCGGATCATGGGCCCTTACCATGTCTGTCTGCGATGGGCCTTCAGAGCGCGTGGGCCCATCTTTACAAAGACCAAACAGTACCCATCCGTCAGGCCCATTAAGATAGGCCCATCAGACTAAATTTTACTATCTTCAGTTAATATTCATTTACTTAGAAAACAAATTAAACTCAAACCCAAGTTTAGGATCAATTTAAAGGAGTCAAACTCAAGCATAATAATATAAAGCTCGATTAACTCAATTTAACTCTATATTGTGTGTATATATAATTTTTTTTTTTTTTTTAGAAACAAACACACACACAAGAAAGAGGAAAATGAGATCTAACACAAAGACACATCACAATTCTACTCAAAAGTTATGGTAATTTTTAAGAGAGGGTGGGGCAAGTTATACTACACACAACACATTTTCTTAAGCAATGTAGAACAATTACTCATTTTTTTCTTTTTATGTTTATGTGTATAAATATATAAAGAAAATATACTTATATACACTAGATAGTTGTGTACAATTGTAAATAAGTTCCTAAGATATTTTCTTCTCAAAAAAGTTCATGAGATATTAAATTAGTATTAATAATTTATTGATGATATAAATAGTTTGTTTTGTTATAAAAATCATATAACTTTTAACAATACAAGGTTAGTATGTTTAATTTTTACAAGTTCATAAAAGAAACTCATTCTATTTAAAGTAACTCTAATAATATAATTTCAACTATAATTTATTTATTAATTATTAGCATAGATTTGTGAAAGGATAAGAAAAAAATAGTTGTGATATTTACTGTATAAAGGAAAAGAATAAAGTCAAAAGTTTTTTTGGAGAAGAAATAAAGTGAACTAAGTTTGAACATGTAGTCTAGTTTGTTTTGTAAGCTTGAGCTCGACTTGTGTTCAAATAAATTTAAATAAATAGTCACGAACATTTAAGACTCAACTTATATACAACCTTACACGTCTGGCTAGAGATAGGGTGCAAAACTCTCAAAATGAGTGCCATGTCATGGCATTGATTCAAGTGTGACTTATTTCTTGCTGCATATTTAGCAAAATAGAGGCACGAGTTGCTACATCCACAAAATCTTTCACAGTAAATTTTATGTGGTAATTTGTTATGAATTCTTATCTACGTTCATCATTGATATTATTTTTTTACTTACCACTTACAAATTCACCAGATAAGATTTTTTATGAAATTATTATGACAGTGTTGTATCTCTAGTATTTCTCAACATAAGAAATTAATAGGAGAAAAGTAAAAATTTAAAGAAAATTAAATTTAAAATAATTTTTGTTACATTTTTTTATTATAAAAGATTAGAAAATTTTTTATTACGTTTTAATTTTAGGATAATTTTGTTATTAACATACTATCGTGCATGACATGTGATAACATATTCCATCCATTTAACTAACCAAAATCTAACATAATGATTGATGACTAATTTGATCATTTCTCTAAGGGATTAAAAACTTCAAATTGGAATAATATTTGGTTTGATTTGACCTAAAGTTCAAAGGGGTATTTGCGTATTTAACCTTTAAAATTTTTACAAATATACCAATTACTAAGTGGGGCTTGAGTGTTTTCTCCCCGGGCTACTAAATGAGAAGAAAACTTGTCAGGGGAAATTTGATGGCTAAATGACAAAAATGCCCACGTACAAATTGCAAATGGGCTTCAGAATGTTGCTTCTCTCTCTCTCTCTCTCTCTCTCTCTCTCTTTTTCCTGGGGCTATGGCGTGGTACTTTGTTTTGTTTTGTTTTGTTTTTGTTTTTGTTTTTTTGTTTAACTTGACATACCTTTTTTTCTAGACATAATTTTTATTTTTTAATAAATTTGGGTGATTGATTTTTTTTTTTTTTTGGTTGCATGTCACGTTTTTGTTTTAATTCGACATCATTTTTAATAAGGATATATGAATAAATTTATACGAACTCATTGTTTCCATCCTTGCTACTTTTTCACTCTCAACCAAACAAAAAGGAGGGAAATTAAAATCATTTGTATTCTCCCACTTTTTTTTATCCTCACATAATTTTCTATTCTCCAACCAAACGAACCCTAGTGTGGTTTATATGGGTCTTTTAAGAACATTTAATTTTTTAAAATCCAAATGTCTCTCATTTATCTATAATTTTTTTACAAATTTGAAGGAATTGGAGGATTTAAATGAAAAATGATCTTTTTGCATGAGCCCTAAAACAATCAAAACAAAACAAAAATTGTTCTTCTAAGTTCTAACACACAATCTCTCTTGTCACGGTAAGCATGATTATAGAAATACGCACAATAGCGACAACAAGGGGTGGTGGCGCAGTTGGCTAGCGCGTAGGTCGCATAGCTTCGTTGAGTTATCCTGAGGTTGAGAGTTTGAGCCTCTCTCAACCCAATATTGTTATGCTTTAGGTTTTCTGGTTACATTGAGAACTGACAAGGGATTTCACGTGTGCAACTTGTCAATGTAATAAAATATTTATAAAAAAATTAAAAACATACATAATATTCTCCATTCAACATCATGGTTTTCAAACCCGGATCATTCATTGAACTGTAAAAGGGAGAGATTCAAGATTTTTGAGGTCGAACCGGGGTCGAACCGTGATGACGTCATAATTAATTTAATAATTATTTTAAATATATATAAAAACATTAAAAACCAAACAGCCTACTCTCCCATGTAAAATAATTTCAACAAATTTCCCATGTAAATTCATTATTCGAATACCATTTCACAAGTATATATGAATCTCCAAGACAATTTTTCCAATTGAAATTTCAAGAAACTTTTCCAGTCATCAATCAACTAAAAGAAAATACCATAATACTACTTCCATCTACTATTACTTTCTGTGTGGTTAATGCAATCATAAAGCAACACTAAATTACTATAATAGAGGAGGCAAACGAAAACCCACAAGAAAAAAAATAATTTATTATTATTATTATTATTACCAAAAAAAAAAAAAAAAAACTGATAATAAGTCCAAAATTCTAAATGTGGGGCCCAATAATTTATGGGCCAGGCACATTTGCTCGTGGAGAGTCCGAAGGCCCAAGCTGAGGAAAGCTATGGCCCAAGCCCAATAACATAGAGCACAAGACAATTTTGGAATACAGCCGAGGACAATTCAGTCCTCGGTAGATCCAGAATCCCACCGAAAAAAAAAGGGTAAAACTGGTATAGGACTAAACTTGAAAAGAGACCTAAAATGTCTTGGGAAAGTTACCCTTATGACCCTTCCCAGATAAGACTTTGCACCTAGCAGAGCCGTATTCTTCAGCTTTATCAATCATCCCCAACAATTCCGGGATTAGACTGATGGGACAAATATCAGTCTTGTAAAGGTTGACCCGACACGTGGACGAAGGACAGCTAACGCAGGCGAGTATAAAAGAAAGAAGTAAGTAAATCTAGGGGGAGGCCCATTCCACCTCCAAAAAAAGGGACTCCATGGGGGAAAACATCAGGAGAACACCTGCACATCACAGAAAAACCCACCGTCGGGTAATCGGGGTAAGACCTTAATGATCCTCGGATCAAGTCCGAGGAGTCCAACCCCATAGGATGCGACATTGTAGGGTTTAAATGTTCAAACCCAACTCCTCTTTCTATATGAATTCCTCTAAAATCAAGACCGGAACATCGCCCCGTGCCCAACGGCTAGCTTTTCAAGCCCACTCTCTACAAATCATATTGTGAGGGATCTTTCATGTGCGAGCCCAACATCATTATTGGGCCGTAAAAGAATCGTGTCCTTACAATTGGCGCCGTCTGTGGGAAAGCTTGCGCGTTGGCGTAGGTGGCGTTGGAGTCAACTCTCTAGCAAGCAGAAATTCCTGGGGTTTCCTCCGTCTCCGGTGACATACAGTTGCTGCTCCGGCGTAAACTTCTGCTAGGGGCTACGCCTTGCAGTGCCAAGGGCGTGGGCATCTCTAAGGGCTTCCGGCCTCAAGCCAACTTTCCCCGCCCTGGTATAGGGGCTTATGGTCGAAAAATAAACCAAATAAAAAAAAAAGGGAATCTTACAAGTTTTGGACAGAACCAAGGCCTTGCATGGTCCTCGGACTCAAGCCTATGGGGAAACCAAGTACAAAAAAGAAAAATTACAAGTTTTCGACAGAACCAAGGCCTTGCATGGTCCTCGGACTCAAGCCTATGGGGAAACCAAGTACAAAAAGGAAATCTTGCAAGTTTTGGACAGAACCAAGGCCTTGCATGGTCCTCGGACTCAAGCCTATGGGGAAACCAAGTACAAAAAAGAAAAATTATAAGTTTTGGACAAAACCAAGGCCTTGCATGGTCCTCGGATTCAAGCCTATGGGGAAACCAAGTACAAAAAGGAAATCTTACAAGTTTCGGACAGAACCAAGGCCTTGCATGGTCCTCGGACTCAAGCCTATGGGGAAACCAAGTACAAAAAATAAAAATTACAAGTTTTGGACAAAACCAAGGCCTTGCATGGTCCTCGGACTCAAGCCTATGGGGAAACCAAGTAAAAAAAAGAAAGAGAGAAAAATTACAAGTTTTATAACTGCTCGGATGGGGAAAGTCCCCGGCTCAAATACTGTAAAATGCTAAGGCCAATAAAAGTGTTAGGATGATGGTGGGGCACTCCACTATTCGGTAGCCTAAGGGGGCTGTTCATTTTTGCGGGTGATATGTCTTCGAATGATTACTTCCTACACCGCATAGAGCATCTAGTTCTAATCTCGGCATTGTTTCGGGCAAGTATCGTTATTCACAGGTACGCATTGCTATGTCAAGCAATTCTGTTAAAGTTGTGGTGACTTCTTTTTATTAGCAAGTATTTTGGCCTTAGTTGTCATCGATTCAAATGCTATATTATTGAGCCGAGCAGCGTTTGTAAATTTGTAAAAACATAGAGACAGAACATGCGAAGTAAAATAACAACAATTTTTATTAATATGAAAAATTATTACAACGTATAAAGAGGGGCTCAAACAAGCCTATACAAAAGGTGAGCTGCCGAAACAACACTAACATCCGCAGTACAGATAAGTAAACAGCTAGATGTCTTTTAAACTCGTCTTCAAAGTCTCTCCAATCTCTGCCTCAGTATTGCTCATATCGAAAGAAGAACCTTCTTTGGAAAAAGATGAAGGAGAAGGAAGAAGAATTTGAAGGAGAAGGAAGAAGAGGGTGGAGGAGATGGATGAGAAAGATGGAGGAGATGAATGAGGAAGATGGAGGACATGAGTAAAGAAGAAGGAGAAGAAGAGAGAAGAGATGGAAAGAAAGAAAAAGGAGCAAAAGAGGGAGAAGTGAAAGCACCAGGATGGATCTGGTGCTGGGAAGACTAAGAAGGGGAGGCGGAGGGGGCCACCAGTGAATGAAGAGAGGAAGAAGCAGAGACACTTAGTCCCTGCCTCGGTCCTGACTCCTAACACGCTGGGGCCATATTAGGTGAGCTCATAAGAGAGCGGTTGGTTATGATGATGGGAGTTCTCGACTCAGTCACGCCGAAAGTTGGACGTGATGAGCCCCTACTTCGAATTTTGGCTGAAGGGAAGGTGAGACAAATCTTAAGTCTCCGCCACCCTTGCCCTGACTGAGCCATTTCGAGCTTTATTAAAACATGGTGCTTTGAGGAGGGGTATGGTTCCTTCATCACTCGTTATGGTAAACGTATTCTGATTGGGAGTATAACAATTGGATTAAGTAAACGCTAAGGAAGAGGGGCTGAGGATCTCGGATCTCGGAGAGGCAAAAGGGACTCTGTACGAAAGTGATGGCCTCCTACTTGCCTTCTTATAGGGAGGGCAAAATGGAAGGTATTAAATTCGTTCTGGTTTCCAAAAGAATCTGAAAAACAAAAGGTGCGTCCGTTCCACTTCCCCACCTCATCAGATGAGCCGTCGGACGTAAATGAGTCTCGTAAAGGGAAGTCATTAAAGGCTCGTCTTGGACAACCAAACGGCAGGAACGGGTCACGAGCAAATTGAAGGGAGCACCTAGTAAGCCGATATATTTTCTGGGCAGGTGGAGAAACCGTCAGCATTAATGGAGGGCTAAATTAAAGGAGCTGTAATAAAGGCTCGGCATTGCCAAAACCCCCCTTTCCAACCAGGAGGTTGGACAATCGGGTTTTGAGGGGCTATTGTGGGGCCCAATAATTTATGGGCCAGGCACATTTGCTCGTGGAGAGTCCGAAGGCCCAAGCCGAGGAGAGCTATGGCCCAAGCCCGATAACATAGAGCACAAGACAATTTTAGAATACAGCCAAGGACAGTTCAGTCCTCGGTAGATCCAGAATCCCACCGAAAAAAAAAGGGTAAAACTGGTATAGGACTAAACTTGAAAAGAGACCTAAAATGTCTTGGGAAAGTTACCCTTATGACCCTTCCCAGATAAGACTCTGCACCTAGCAGAGCCGTATTCTTCAGCTTTATCAATCATCCCCAACAATTCCGGGATTAGACTGATGGGACAAATATCAGTCTTGTAAAGGTTGACCCTACACGTGGACGAAGGACAGCTAACGCAGGCGAGTATAAAAGAAAGAAGTAAGTAAATCTAGGGGGAGGCCCATTCCACCTCCAAAAAAAGGGACTCCATGGGGGAAAACATCAGGAGAACACCTGCACATCACAGAAAAACCCACCGTCGGGTAATCGGGGTAAGACCTTAATGATCCTCGGATCAAGTCCGAGGAGTCCAACCCCATAGGATGCGACACTGTAGGGCTTAAATGTTCAAACCCAACTCCTTTTTCTATATGAATTCCTCTAAAATCAAGACCGGAACATCGCCCCGTGCCCAACGGCTAGCTTTTCAAGTCCACTCTCTACAAATCATATTGTGAGGGATCTTTCATGTGCGAGCCCAACATCATTATTGGGCCGCAAAAGAATCGTGTCCTTACACTAAACATCCCTACAATTATCCTAATTAAGTAAAACCCATTTAATATTTTACCCATTTTTAGAAACCAGTAATTCTTATACTAAAAAAAAAAAAAACCACTGAAAAATTCTAATATACTCCATGATCAGAAACATTCCTTTCCGAACCTCAAATGTAGTGATCAAAAACCATATCTTGCACACAAAAAAAAAAAACCCAAAACAAAGAGCGAACCTCAAGAACAGAGGAATTATCAGAGTGAATACGAGGCCAGAATTTCCGAAACATGTCGTGGCTACGGTACACAGCGACAGGAGTGGTGGGCCAGCCGACGAGAGCCGAGAAGGGCCCACCAACACACATGAGCAACCCAGACAGGTAGAGCAGAGGAAGCACCACCAAGTACCGTAGGTTTCGCCGGAACAGAATGCCACTGCCGAAGCTGTCCTTTAAGAGCTGAGACTGTGCTTTGGACCGCACTAGTCGCCGGCATTGGGATACGCTGGAGTGAAGCGGCGGCGACGGAGGCGGGCTCGACGAGCTGCTGCAATCTTGGCTGAGGGAGATGAGCGTGAGAGAGAGGCAAAGAATGAGTTGCGATCTGGGTTGAGCTATGACGACGATGAGGGAGAGAGGCAGAGATGAGAGAGTGATTGAGAGAGTGAGGAAGAGGCAGAGAGTGATTGAGAGAGTGAGGGACTTGAGGGTTTTGTTTCAGGGTAATTCAATTAGAATGCCCCAAACGACGCCGTATTAGGAAAAAAGAAAGGGACAAAACGATGCCGTTTTAAGCTAAAACAAGGCAGCCCGTTTGAACCGTGTGAATCGGTCACGGTTCATAGAACCGGACGGTTGGACCGCGGTCCAGACGGTTCCATGCTTTTTTCGCATGGAACGGTTCTTCACCTTAAATGGACCGTAGATGTGAACGGTTCAAGGGTTTTTCGGTCCGACCGTACTGTCCGGTCCGGGTTTAAATTCCATGTTCAACATTAATGTTCATAATATCTTCAAATCACATTCTTAAAAATATGATAATAGATATCTGAATGATTAAAACTGAAACCCTATCTGGCACTGCATGTGTTTTGATGAAATGTGGAAACATACCCAGTAATAAGAAATTCTTCATGTGAAATTGGTGCTGACTTCATAAAAACAAAATTCTTAAAGTCAATTTCACTTGAAGAATGCTATTTCCTTATTCCAAAAAAGGAAAAAAAAAGCATTCTTCATGTGAAATTGACTATGATTTGTTTTTCTTTTTTCTTTTTATGAAGCTAGCACCCAAACATTGGAAGTGATAGAGATTTCCATTCGCTAACTTGACTTTCGAAGGGTTTTTGGCCAGTATCACACTGGTACCTTCTGTTTAGTTTTATTGTTCTCATTCACAAGTACCCATTGGAGTGACTTGGATCCTACAACTCACTGACGATTTTAGTTCATCATCAAAAACACTTCATGCAAAAACTCTCAACTTCAATGAATGGTTACTAAGAATTGAATATAATAAAGTATGAAAACTAACTATTGATCATGAACAAGAACAAAATAGATTGCAAACCAATTAATTCTTGGAATTGAAGTAAGAGAAAACTGTTTTAAAAAATTAAAATTAAATTTTTGGCACTTGGGTCAGTAAGATAATGCAGTACATACTAGGTAAATTCGAAGGCTCCCACTTGCACACATTAACTTCTGGGATGACATGAACTTGGGAGTCATTGCCTTCCATTTTGAGCCTCAGATAGTGACTCACGAGTTCTTCATCGGTTGGGTGGAATCTGAATCCCACTGGCATCGATTCCATTCCTTTAATGCTTGTGATTTTTTAATAACTTCAACTTTCATTAATAAGAAGAGAAAAATATAAAAACAAAAACAGATTTTAATACATTATTAATCATACATCTTGTACTCTATTACCTTGTTATATATTTATTTTTTGAGAAATAATTACAACTTGCTGCTAACCTCGCAGCTCAAACCCTTTACCCCCTAAACTCCCAAGCACTTTGTGCATAGGGAGGTGTCAATTTAGCTACAAGGCCTTTGACTATTACTTTGTTATTTAATTATTTTTTTTCCTTTACAGTACTATTTTAATAATAAATCCAACTTATCATACTTAATTCTTTTAGTAAGGTTAAAAATACATAGGGATGGAATAAAATAATAATATTTAAGATATTGCTACAATAGACATTTATGATGTTAGCAAAACGCAAAAATCTAGCATTAGGTGTGGGTATTTAGCACCCAAAAAAAAAAAAAAAAAAGCATTAGGTGGCTTTTTTTTTTTTTTTTTTTTTTTTTTTTTTTTTTTTTTTAAGCAATTGGTGCTACAATAAAATGCAAAATAACTAAAAACAAGTTTTAGAGCATTGAATGGGAATGCACTAAAATCCTATTTTCAAAACTTGAATTAAAAAAGTTGCTAGATACCTGAATGTTATCAATGTAATATCAATTTAAATAATTTTTATTAAAACTATAGGGGCTTGGGTCTGGGGTGACCAAGAGCGGCCCATGTGACCAAGGCCCAACACTGTGGGGATAGGATCAATCCACCGATAAATATGCAAGGGTCTAAGGATAGCGTTCAAGAAACCCTATTATGTTCGGGTTAGGTCAGGCCCAGTACAAACTAATAAACTAGGGGAAATCTAACAAAGGGACCGTCAAATTCAAGTCGGTAACTGAGCACTATTAGTGCCTTTGGGAGACTCGCTACCGAACGCTATTTGGCGTCTGGAATAAGTTTCAAGAGAATTGTCAGAAAGCATGATGCTTTCTTGGGATTTTGGCGAAAGTGGAAATACGTGTAAATTGGTGAAATGATAATGATAAGTGCCCCGCTAAGGAGAGACTATAAAAGAGGGATAAGAAGGCAAATAGAGAGTTAGTTGGAAAAATACTAGGAGGAACATAGGGAAAACACAAGGAAAGGAGGTAATACACACAAGAGGGCAAAGAGTGTGAGTAAAAAAAGAGGGAGAAGAACGACAAAAGGGGGAGGTGTGTGGATCAAAAAGGGTTTTTTTTTGGAGAAGGATATAGCTTGGACTAACTAGCTGGAGCTCGGGGCTCTACCTGTAGGATTGCAAGTAAGCCCACAAATAAATAAATTAGGGCCTAAATCCTTCATAATATAACCTAAGCAGGTTTGGGGACCACAATTGGCACCGTCTGTGGGAATCCTACTTAACTTGAGGCTTCGAGCTAGCTTGATACTATCCTATCATGGAGGGTCCGCATGCTAGAGAGGGTTCTGTTGAAGGAAATCATTCAAGGGCCTCCTCAAAGGGTCGTAAGAGGTTGGGAAGGGAGCATAGAAAGGAACAACAACACATGCAAGATGGACACGAGACAAGGCTAGATTCTGATGAGGGATCTTCATAGGGGGAATGAACTGTGTCTTATATCCCCGAGCAGTTTCACCGTAGCAATCAGGTACGAGAGCTGGAGAATTTATGAAAGCAAGTTAATGACTTGGAGGTTGAACTGAAGGGCCGACACCGTAGAAGAGACTGGGAGGATTCCTCTGACATCCTCGATTACATTACAGGAGAATCATCTTGAGGTAGCAGTTCACGACAGTCAAGAGACAAATCTTATGAAACCATAAGGCATCGTCATGAATCTCCCCATCATGAAAGGTCCAGGCACCATAATGCCGCTTTGGACACTATGAACCATGCGTTAAGGAGAGCTACCCGTTCACTATTTTCCGATGAGATTGAAAGTACGAAAATGCCAAGGTGATTCACCCGACCACCGTTCACCATTTATGATGGAAAAACCGATCCGGTGGATCATGTAAGTCACTATATTCAAATGATGTCGCTCTATTCACAGAATGATGGTTTGATCTGTAAGGCGTTCCTATCCAGTCTTGGGCCGACGGTTATGAGGTGGTTTAATGGTTTAAGGAAAGGGTCTATCTGAAACTTTAGGGAGTTAATGCAAGCATTTGGGGCGCGATTTATAATGTGTAGTAAAGTTCCTTAACTGATAGTTGCTTTATTATCCATGAGGATGAGAAGTGGGAAACCTTCCAATCTTATGCGTATGGGTATTGAAAGCTATACAATGAGATAGAAAGGGGGAATGAGCGGGCAGCTACTAGCACCTTCTGACTTGGTCTCCCCGAGGAGTTAGATTTGAGAGATTCTTTGACCATGCAGCCTCTCGAGGGCATGCACCAGCTTATGAGAAGGATTGAAGAGTATAATAAATTAGAGGACGACTGACTACAGGGAAAAGGTAAATCCCCAACTTCTTTGCAATACCATAAGGAGTATTGTCCTGAGAAGTTTTAGCAAAAAGCTGGGAAGGAGCCAAGGGCCCCTAGTGTGGGCTCAACACTGCGGACCGAGGGAGTTAATGTGACTTTCAAGGAGCCTGTCTATAAGATCCTTGAGTGCATTAAGAATGATCCTTATTTTTTACGGCCTGGAAAGATGGGTGGGGACCTGGTGAGAAGGAATCAGTGCTTATATTATACTTATCACAGAGAAAAAGGTCATACTACCGAGCAGTGTCGCATGTTGAAGGATCACTTGGAGTAGCTTGTAAAAGCAGGGCATCTTAAGGAATTTCTGGTCGACAAGAAGGAGCAAGCATAGGCCAGGGATTGGGAAATCAAAATGACCATGTACTTCCCCCTCCCTTGGGAGTTATTGAGGTTATTCATGCAACCTCTAGGGGAGTAAATTTGAATAGTCGGAAGGGCATATTGAGTGTAGTGACTCTGCCTGAAGCAGACGTTACAGATCGACCTGAGAAGAGGCCAAGGAGGATTTCAATCCCGATCACTTTTAGTGAAGTAGATTTGGAAGGAATGTCCTAGCCATATGACGACGCTTTGGTGATGACTTATCGGATTGGCAAATTCCTAGGAAAGAGGGTCATGGTAGATTAAAGGAGTTGAGCTGAGATCATGGACCTCGATCTTTATAAGGGACTGGGGCCGAAACCAGAGGATTTGAGTAGATATAACACCCTGCTTGTAGGGTTTGATGGAAGGGTCGTGACTCCCGAGGGGCAGATAAAACTCCTAGTGGTGCTGAAGGAAAAGAAGTGAAAGTAAATTTTATTGTGGTCAATGCCTTCTCGCCATACACGATGATTTTAGAGCGTCCTTGGATTCATGCCATAGGGGCAGTACCATCAACACTACATCAAAAAGATCAAATTCCCTATCGAAGATGGGATCGCGATAGTTTGGGCCGATCAAAAAGTAGCAAGGTAGTGCTTGGTGGCAGCAATAAACCATGAGATTAAGTAGAAGGACCAAGTTAATCGAGAGCAGTTATAGAAATTACCGATAACCAAGGGTCTAATAGGGGTAGGCAGTGCGGAAAAGTTGGTCCAGGTATGAATTATGTCGTATTCCGACAAGTATTTCCGACTAGGAAAGGGCATGTTAGTAGAAGACCGAATGGAAATTCTATTATCGTTGGTGTAAAATTTGGATGTGTTCGCATAAAGTCCGTACGAAGTACCCGAAGTTGACCCGGCTTTTATTATGCACATGTTAAATGTTGACCCTCTGGTCCCACCAAAGAAGCAAAGACCAATGAGGTCCACGAAACCTCATATGGAAGTAGTGAAGGAGGAAGTTGAGAAACTAAAATGGTTGGAGGCCATTAAGGAAGTGTTTTTCCCTTAATGGTTGGCTAATTCGATGGTGTTGAAAAAGAAGAACGGAAAATAGAGAGTTTGCATTGACTTTACCGACTTAAATCGAGCATGTCCGAAGGACCCATTCCTGGTACCAAAGATAAATCAATTGGTGGATGCCATAGTCAGACACTAGAGGATGAGCTTTTTGGACGCCTTTCAAGGTTACCATCAAATTGTTTTGGCACCCAAGGATCAGGAGAAAACTTCTTTTATTACGCCTGAGGGAAATTACTACTATATAGTGATGCCTTTTGGTATGAAGAATGCGGGGGCTACATATCAATGGATGGTTACCTGCGTGTTCAAGGATTAGATCGGGAAAATGGTGGAAGTTTAGATTGATGACATAATAGTGAAGACTAAGAAGAGTGGAAGGCATGCGCGTGACCTGGTTGAGGTCTTTGAAATATTGAGGCATCACAAGTTATGCCGTCATGTAGAAAAATGTACCTTTAAAGTGGGATTAGGCAAGTTCTTGGGTTATATGATAACCACATAAGGCATAGAGGTGAATCTCGACTAGATTACAGCTATTCAACAGCTGCTCCCGCCCAACAATCCTAAAGAAGTGCAAAGACTTATTGGGATGATTGCTGCCTTGAATAGGCTTGTCTCAAGATTGGCAGATAGATGCAGATCATTCTATCAATTGTTGAAGAAGTGGAAGGGTTTTCAATGGATGGAGGAATGTGACATGGCATTTAAGACTTAAAGTCTTACCTAGCTAGTCCACCTATTTTATCTTGACTTGAGCCTGAAGAGGATTCATATATGTATTTGGTAGAATCCAATCATGCTGTTAGTTCAGTGTTGATTAGACAACAGGAGGGGATCTAGAGATCGATATATTATCTTAGCAAAATGTTGGTGGATGCAAAGACTCGGTATTTGCCACTAGAGAAATTGGCATTGGCACTGGTGCATGCTACGAGGAAACTATCGCATTATTTCCAAGCTCACATAGTATGGGTATTGACCGAGCAACCCTTATGGTCACTTTTGAGGAGGTCAGATTTCACTGGGAGGATAGCAAAATGGGGGACAAGACTGGGAACATTTGACATATAGTATAAGCCGAGAAATTCCATTAAGGGCTAGGTGTTGGCAAACTTTGTGGCTGAATTTACTCCTTCTCTAGGAGTTTCTATTGGAATATGTCAAGTCATGGTTAAACAGTGGCAAGTGTACGTGGACAGTGAATCTAATGCAAGGGGGTTGGGGTTGGAATCATAATGGTGTCTCCCAAGGGATTGAGATTGGAAAAGTCACTCAGATTGGGCTTTCGCGCTTCAAACAATGAAGCAAAATATGAAGCCCTTATTGTTGGATTACAGGTAGTACAAAGGCTTGGTGTTGAAGAGGTAGAAGTGTTCTCGAATTCAAGATTAGTAGTGACTCATATAGAAGGGAGCTTTGAGGCAAGGGACTATCGCATGTCACAATATTTAAAGTTGTTTGGATCTCTGCGGGCGAAATTCCAAAAAGTTAGCGTAGTCAAAGTGCAGAGAAGTTAAAACAGTCATGCTGACTCCTTAGCCACATTGGCTTCCTCTTCTAATAAATGCATTCCCCAAATGATTTTTGTGGAGCTATTGAAACAATTGAGTATTGAGCAATAGAGGGCGGTGGCGGTTGCATCGGCGGAGGAGACTAGTTAGTTGGATCCTTATGTTGCGTTCCTATCTAATGGGTCTTTGCTGATAGATGGGAAAGAGGCAGAGAAGGTGTGGAGAATGTTGGCTCATTTTTGGTTATTCAAGGATAAAAAGTTGTATTGACGTTCGTTTGGATGTCCATACTTATTATGTCTTCACCCAAGCAAGACCGTTGAGCTGCTAGCTGAGCTTCACGAAGGAATATATGGAGGGTACTCGGGGGGACTCGCCCATCGAGCTATGACTTAAGGATTTTAGTAGCTGAATATGCAATGAGAAGCAACTGACTATGTGTGAGGGTCCTTTTTTGGACAGTACCTAGGCCCAAGTAGAAACAAGGATCCTGAACTCTTTACTTGTTATTTTAAGGGACTGGGTTTGGTTCACCTCAGCTAAATGGGGCTGATTACAAACCAAGTTGTGCTCAAGTCACATAAAGCTCCTCAAGGCAAAAATGCGATTCCTCCTAAGCAATAAAATACCATTATAAGTGTTTTAGTGTCATAAAATCACCCTTACTCTTACAAAACAAGTAAAATAATTATTCATAATATTTACAATGAGAAAGAGATTGAAATAGAATATTTAAGGCTTATCTTTTATTGTGTAAACATTTTTAAAAAGCTCATTCACTTGGTACCCAGGGCGTACTGTTATGGTACCCTAAACATGATGTCGTGGTTCCCAAGGGTACTAAGCCTGTAAGAACCCAGAATGCTGATTCTCTGAACTATACAATCTTTCTCCATGCTTATTATGCAATAGAGTTTTGTCATTTCCCTTTACCTCTATAGGTCCTACATAGGAACACACTATACAATACACATATCTTCAAATAATTGTTAGTTTCTTAGATTAGGATATACATTTTAATAAATATACATATATGTAAATGAATTTCATGAGAATGATTCAGCCACGAGGATACTGGCCCCAATTCTCACAGACTTAGTGCTTTTGCACAAGACTTGTGGGATTTGGAACTCAAGTCCAGTGGCTTTGCTTGGGCATTGCCTTCCAAGATAGTTAGGTGAGGAGGATTTTATTAGGAGAGAGTGATATCTAATGTGTGCATGTTTTGACATATATTTCTTTGGAGGCTAACTAATATTTTGAATGATCTTAAGGATATGGGACAAATTCCTCCACCTTGGCTCTCTTATTTTGTTTCTTTCTTTCTCTTCCTTGTTGGGTTATTAAGGCTCTAAGAATATCTTTTGAACCTCTGAACTATCCCTCTAAATCCCCATTTTTCTCTCCCTCCAAAATCCCCCCTATTGGTATGCCTTAGTGTTCCTTTTATAGCAGACCTAGTCTAGTACCTCGGGCGAGGACGTTCCAAGTCTGCTGGGTAAAACCATGTCCTTTGGAACTTGAAAAGGTGCATTGGGTAGAGGTTTAGCTTATTTAGGCAATTATAACTAAAAAGGGGCATTTGGTTTTAGCTATAAATGAAAGATTCCTTCTTGGAAAGACATAGGAATGGGTGGGCTGCTCAGTGTACTGTGACAGCTTTGTTGAAAATGATAATTGAGAGGAAATTGTGGGGAGGTGTCATGCACATGGGGGAACTGATTTTTCCATTGGTTCATGCATTCCAAGCAAATATATGAACTAAGGGAAACCTTCGAGATCCTCCTTTCACCAGAAATCACTCGCCTACTGACCAAACCATTTCTCCCTTACTATCCACTCGGGATCCCATGGGCTTGGACCATGGGTTACAAAGATAATATATGGTTTTTGCTGGATTTTTAATGGCCTTTATGTGGGTCTGAACATACATAGGGCCTTGATGTTGATTCTTTTTGCTGCATATCCTCTGGCCTGATTGAGATCCTTGCTGCATGTCCTCTGGTCTGATCGAGATCCTTGCTGCATATACTCTGGCCCGACCGGGATCCTTCCTTTGGCATGACCGGATCCTCTTCTTTTTTCTTTATTATTATTATTCCTTTCTTTTTCCTTCTTTTTGGGACTTTGGGCCTTCATGGTCCTTCTTAGCTTTATGAATTAAGTCTACTTTTGTTAAGGCCCATGGTCTTTCCTTACTTTCATGGAATGGGCTTTCTTATGAAATTTTGGTCCTCAACACTATGTAAAAAAATGTGATCAATGCCAAAGACACGCTCCTATCCTATATCAATTGGGTGGAAATTTGAACTTGGTTACTGGTCTTTGGCCCTTCGCCCAATGGGGGCTAGATATAATTAGACCATTCCCTTGTGCGCCAGGGAGCAGGAGATATGTAGTGGTAGCAACAGACTATTTTGCCAAATGGGTAGAAGCCGAGGCCTTGACAAACATTAGGGACATGGACATGAAGAAATTCGTAGGGAAAAACATAATTACGAGGTTCGGGGTTCCTCGGGTACTAATATCCAACAATGGGCTTCTGTTTGATAGTAAGGTTTCCAGAGAGTATTGTGGTAATCTCGGGATAATCAATAGGTACTCGTCACCGGCATACCCTTAGAGCAATGGGCAGGCAAAGGCAACGAACAAGACAATAGTTAATGGCTTGAAGAAGAGGTTGGAGGGGGTGAAAGGTAATTGGGTTGAAGAGTTGTTGAATGTTTTATGGGCCTACCGAACAACACCTAGGAGATCAATGGGTGAAACCCCCTTTTCCATGGCGTACGGTGCAAAGGTAGTTATACCAATAAAGGTCAGCTTGTCAAGCATAAGGGTGATTGATTTTGCACAAAGCAGTAATAACGAGTGTATGGTAGGAAATTTAGACGCGTTGGAAAAGAGGCGAGAAATGGTAGCCGTACGGTATGCAGACTATTAGCAAAAGTTGGCTTAGGGATATAACAGGAATGCGAGGCCTCGGGGCTTCGTGGTAGGAGATCTCATTTTGTAGAAAGCTGTAGGAAGTATGAAAGATCAGAATGCAGGTTAGTTGGTTTTGAATTGGGAAGGACCCTATTGAGTAACAGCTAAGGCCGGAGCAGGAGCTTATTACTTGGAAGACATGGAAGAAAGACCTTTACCCCGACCATGGAACGTTTGTAATCTGAAGAAGTATTATCAATAAATGAAAAAGAAATGTTGTAAGATATGTCTGAGGCTGTAGATAAGTGTAAATGAAGAAGGTGGAAAGAGTTTAGTTGTATTGTTCATAGTTTTGCTAGCATTTTTCTAAATTTTTCTAAGAACAGAAACCAGGCCTCGGCCTAATTTTGGTCATCGACCAAGTGGAAACCTTAACAAATTTTTCTAAGGATAGAAACCTGACCTCGGCCTGACTCCGGTCACCGACCAGGTGGAAACTTTAATAATTTTTTCTAAGGACAGAAACCTAGCCTAGGCCTATCTCCGGTCCCCGACTAGGTGGAAACCTTAATAAATTTTTTGAAGGACAGAAACCTAGACTTGGCCTAACTCCGGTCACCAACTAGATGTAAACCTTAATGAATTTTTCTAAGGACAAAAACCTGGCCTCAGCCTGACTCCATTCATCGACTAGGTGGAAACCTTAGTAATTTTTTCTTAAGACAGAGCCTGGCCTCAACTTAACTCTAGTCACTGACTAGATGGAAACCTTAACAAGCTCCCCTAGACATAAACTTGGTCGTGGCATAATCCTAATCACTGATTAGGTGGCAACTATAATAAACCCCCTCAAGGAGAGGGACTCATTCTTAACTTAAACTTTTTCACCGATAAAAAAAAAAAAAAAAAAGGTAATAGAAGAAAAATGTTTGGTAAATCAATTGCTTAGTCGGGGAATGTGAATGCATTGCTTGTGTTACCGAACATCAACACTTAAGGAAATAAAATTGCCCGTGAGAAAGGGACTCAGTCATGCAATCACACTATAAGAAAGTAAGATAAAGAATTTGATCAAAGGAATTTAGAATCATCAATATTAAGCAAACTTAAGGAAGTTTAGTACACAAATACCAATTTAATCAGTCAATTACATAAAGTTTTGGCCAAGATATGGCAAAATAAGGAAAGAAAATACATAGGCGTTCGGGTTGCCGGGAGTGACGAGGTCGATTAAAGGAGCTTCACTGGTAACAGGAGGGTCTGAGCCTAGAGCTGGTTGAGTAACGCCCTGTGTCACGGAAGGAGTAGTGGTTGTTGGGTTATCTCCATCAAGCACCACCACGTGAGTGTCAATCTGGTGAGACAACTCCCTCATTTTAAAGCTTTTAGCACCCTCCTCCTCTTCACTGCTGTCCTCACTTTATTCTTGAGCCTATGCCTCAGCCTCGGGGTCCTTGAGTAACGGAATTTGGTCGACACTCTTGAATGGAGAAGTATTAGGGAGACCGATAGCGTTCATTGCAACCATCCAACCCCTCATGAACTCGAACTTCTGAGCTTGGAAGATCACTGATCCAGTTGAGTTCTTGCATCTCTAAAACCCTTATTATAGTAGGTTTGCTTTTGAGTCTTCATCGTATTCTTCAGGTCGGCGAGTTCCTTATCACGAGTAGAAACAAGGCTTACCGCCTTGATAAGCTTAACTTTGGTCTCGCCAACTTGCCTTGAAGATCTTCTACTTTCTACTTAGCCAATTCCCCCACCTTTTCTTCTATGGTTGCCCGTCACTCCACTAGGTTCAATTCCAAGGTCTTCTCTTTCAAGTTCACCTCATCTACCTGTTTTAGGGCTTTCTCCTAGTTTGCCTCCTCCATCATGCCTTTTAGCTAACCCTCCAAAACGTGAGTCAATTGGGCAGCTTGAGACAATAATAAAAAAGATCGGGGGTCAGTATACTCTGAGTACTAACATTTATAGAGATTAAAATGTATGTACCTACCAGTAAAAAAAGGGGGGCAGGAAAATAGAAAATGAGCAAACGAAAACAATAAAAGTTTAGAAGAAAAAAAACTCATTGCTATGTTGTGCCATTTTAGTTTAAGGATGAGATCTTCATCCTGCCAGCCCGAGTAGTGTTCTAGGTCAGTGGGTAGCAACAAAGCCCTCTCGAGGTTGTTAGACACTTGTCCCCCAAGGCTACTTCTCTAAGTTCGAATGTATGAGTTAGATAGAAAAACCTTGTCCCTAAAATGGAAAGTACATTCCCATTCGACAGAGGGATTGGAGGAGGTAAAGGCCACCCGAGAACCGATGTTGGTCGGCTGAATCACAGGCTGCATCTCCTAAAGGGTCTTGTTGGTCATTTAAGTTACTGCCCAACTCGAGGTTGGAGTAGGGAGCTGGTCAGCAGGAGGAGTGCTAGACTCGATTGTGGCATTGTCAGCACCCCTCAGTCTCTTTCTTCGCTGACGGAAAGCCAGAGGGGGGGGGGGGGTTATCTGCTGAGAGGTAGGATGAGGGGCAACCTGGCTCCTAACGGGCTGTGCGCTGGAAACCAGTGATCCAAAGCCATGGTACGCTTTTGAACCATCCTTGTAGTCGAGTTGATGAGAACAGGTTCTTTGGCAACTAGGGCTTCGGCGATAAGGCCTTCTAAAAGGGGGGCTTTTACTGGAATATGCATTGCCAAACCCTGAAAAACGTTATCACCCGAACCATCATGTACAGGTTCAAGTGAATCTTGTCTGACTATTCTAGGCCCATAGCATCTCGCCTCACCACTGGTAAGTTTGTTCAGCAAAAATCTAGGTAGCCGAACGTCGAGGTAAGACAAAAGTGGGCTATTGACTGTCAAAACGCCCAAGGAATCTTGGTAGCTCGTATAAGATGGCACACAACACAAGATCAAATGGGATGCTCTTAATTGCCCGTCGTAATGTAAGAATATTTCCAAGCGCAGGATGAAATTAAGCTCTCAAGCTCGTACCACACTTATATCCAATTGAAATTTTTTGGAAATTGCAGTATGGAATAGTGAACGAGTTAATAAAAATATATAACCAAAAAAAAAAAAAAAAAAAAAAACTTAAGTGAAAAACATGCACGGAATGGTCATGTTAAGGAGTCGGAAAAGAAGGTACTGACCTATCTGATGAGGAGAGGTCGGGCAAGTTAGTTCGCCATTCAGCCAATTCCTGCTCACTCTCATGAACTCCCCTATAGAGTTCCTATTGAAGTCGAGGAGGCAAGATTTCAATCTAACCATAATGTTTTGGGTTTGAAGGTAGTACCCATTCTTTAGGTTCCCCTGAATGGCGTATAGGAATTTAATATCATGGTGGGTAAGGCTGAGGCCATATAATCAGTTAAGACACCCCATGCAACTGACTGCCCTGTAAAAATTAGATAAACATTGGTTGGGGCTAAGCCCGTAAAAACTAAGGTTCTAAGCAACCAAAGATCTATTGGAAATCTAACCCTACCCTTTAATATTGACATTAAAGGAAAAAAGACTACATGGGGTAACCTTTGGTCTTCTATGTCTCCCTCGTGACAGTATGATATGTTCACGTCACGAGGGATGTTAAACCTAGCTTTAAAAGATTCTACATCGGCGTTAGTTCTTATGAGATATGAGAAACCCATTTTCTTTTCCTATCTAATTTACTAGGAGATAGATAGAGGGAAGATTACTTATTGAGTGACTTCTTGATGATATGGATGGTCTTGGAAGGTGTTTAGGGGCTCAGGAAGAAAGAAGAGACAAGACTCTGAACTTGAAAAGAACTAAAGAAAATAATAGCGTAAACTGCATTAGTATTTATAGGAATAAATGTCCTTTAATGTAACCGCAAAAAAACCAATCAATACTTACCATCGTGTCTCTTCACACGTGCCTCGGTAATTGAAGCATCAGATCATCTTGACTGTCCGATGTCATAGATACTGCCACGTGCACATAGAGAGCGAGTTGTCATGACTACTGCATTAATTGATCGACTGTTGATCTTCCTGAGATGTAACTGTTGTTTTGAAAAACCTAACTAACCACCAAACAGAAGAACCCTAATCCTATCTCCACTTCATGAAAATGGGATCGTTGAGTTGGGGGGGGGGGTTCTAGATGTAGGGGCTTGGGCCTAGGTAACGAAGAGCAGCCCATGTGACCAAGGCCCAACATTGTGGGGATAGGATCAGTCCACTGATAAACGTGCAAGGGTCTAAGGATAGCGTTCGGGAAACCCTATTGTGATTGGGTTAGGTCAGGCCCAGTATAAACTAATAGACCAGGGGAAAGCTAATGAGAGACAATCAAATTTAGGTTGGTAACTGAGAGCTGTTAGTGCCTTTAGGAGACTCACTATCGAATGTTATTTGGTGTTTGGAACAAGCTTCAAGAGAAATGTTAGAAAGCATGATGATTCCTTGGGATTTTGGCAAAAATGGAAATGCGTGTAAATTGGTGAAATTGGTGAAAGAGGGATAAGAAGGCAAACTGAGAGTTAGTTGGAAAACATTGGGAAAAAACTGGGAAAGACGCTGGGAGGAACACAGGGAAATGAGGTAATACACACAAGAGGGAAGGGAGTGTGAGTAAACAAAGAGGGAGAAAAACGACAAAATGGGGAGTTGTGTGGATCAAAAAGGGTTTTTTGGAGAAGGATACAGCTTGGACTAACTAACTGGAACTCGGGGCTCTACTTGTAGGATCGCAAGTAAGCCTACAAATAAATAAATTGGGGCCTAAATCCTTCATACTATAGCCCAAGTAGGTTTGGGGACCACAAAAACAATATTAAATCTTGTCATAATATGAATATTGGAATAAAAATATCCAATAAATTAGGTTCAATAAAAATTCAAAAACATAAAATTATATTGGCCAATGAAACACAATTAATATTATCTTTTTAAGGACAATTAATTAAATGTAGCTATATGTTTAAATTTGTTTGAAGAACCTAATGTACTGCGATAGGTGATTTGATAAAATATTGTTCACATATGAGCTTTTATTAATCATGTTATGGCAGGTATGAAATTATTTATGGGTTGAGGAGCAAGAATTGATTCCCCAAATTGATTGTCAAAATTGGTCTATATTTGGCACTTTTTAAACCAAAATTGTGGAAAATTTTGCTTTTATTTCTGCAAATAATAAGTTATTCAAAATTAAAATAGATAAAATCATACTTAAAATGAATTATGTGACTAGAAGATTAGGTAGATTAATTAAATTATTAATTGAAAAGTAGATATTAATAAAATCTAAATAAATAAACTTAATTAATAATTTTCATTTTAGGAGAGATAGAAATAATTTTGCTACTTTTTTTTTAGAAGAATAATTTTGCATTTTAAAAGAAAAGAAGAATGATTTTTTAAATGAAAAACTTTATAATAGTATATTTTAAATAGAAAAAAGATCCCATTTGGAATTGTTCTCTTTAACCAACAATATTGAGCCACCCTTGACATCATGCACTCAAAGATTCATTTGGTGTAATCTCTTTTTAATTGTATTATAGTTCCCCCCCCCCCCTTTTTTTATTTTTTATAATTTATGAAGAATTATATTCGAGTTAAATTCAACAAAGCTGCCTTTGTCCTTACAAAACTTGGCAAACAATGTAGAGGAGGGAAATGGGTGTTGTAGGGGCTTGGGTCAAGTGACCAAGTGCGGTCCATGTGACCAAGGCCCAACACTGTGGGGATAGGATCTGCCCACTGATAAACGTGCAAGGGTCTAAGGATAGCATTCAGGAAACCCTATTGTGTTCGGGTCAGGTCAGGCCCAATACAAACTAACAAACCAAGGGAAAGCTGACGAGGGGACGATCAAATTCAGGTTGGTAACTGAGCACTGTAAGTGCCTTTAGGAGACTTGCTACCAAACGTTTTTCAGCTTCTGATACAAGTTTCAAGAGAATCATCAAAAAGCATGATGATTCCTTGGGATTCTGGCAAAAGTGGAAATGATAATGATGAGTGCCCCACTAAGGAGAGACTATAAAAGAGCGATAAGAAGGCAAACAAAGAGTTAGTTGGAAAAACACTAGGAAAAACACTGGGAGGAACATAAGGAAAACACAAGAAATAGGGGTAGACACAAGGAAAGGAGGTAATACACACAAGAGGGAAGGAAGTGTGAGTAAACAAAGAGGGAGAAGAATGACAAAAGGGGGAGGTGTGTGGATCAAAAAGGGGTTTTTTGGAGAAGGATACAGTTTGGGCTGACTAGCTAGAGCTTGGGGCTCTATGTGTAGGATCACAAGTAAGCCTACAAATAAATAAATTGGGGCCCAAATCCTTCATACTATAGCCCAAGCAGGCTAGGGGACCACAGTTATTCTTTTCTACATTCGTATATTGCGCTTAATGTAAAGAGAATTTAAAAAAAAAAAAAAAAATACAGTAGAATTTCAACATATGACATTGCTCAATAATGAATCAATGATTGCTTTTATTATTTGGCTAAGACACTAATTAGTTTTTGCTATAGAATTTACTATATTTTTTTATTCGATCTCAAGAGACATTATTAGTTGAACTAACTAAACCCACCAACTAGACCCTTTTGGATATACACTATTGTTAGTTTCTTTAAAACTTTCTCTCCTCTCCCCGTGTATGTGTATTAAAAATACTTATTATTCAAAAAAAAAAAAAAAAAATAACTAAAACCCACCAACTTTTGTCTTATTATTTTCGGTAGGAGTTGAGTTCCCTGTCTAATACTTATCATACTTACAAATTGAGAAGTACATGTTTTCCCATTTAGATCCTATAGTAGGGGGACCATTTTACTTATATATTATTAACGGTATAATATCTTTGTTCGGTTCATGGAGAGAAAAGTAATTGTCATGAATTTACCTTATAAACATCCATTATATAGTATAGTAAGAAGTACTCTTATATTGCTATAACAAATCCTGTTTTCTACTATTAAATTAGTAAGAGACAACTATAAAGCACTTAAAACAACGCCACTTCATATTTTTTTTTGGTTTGCATCCATTTGCGTTTTCCAAAAAAAAAAGGTGATTAGTTGAATTTGTTAAATTGAAACTCCATATACACTAATCAAAAAATGAAACACCATATCCAAAAAGAATTAACAAAAAATGACACCTCATAATTATTACATTATTTAAACTTCTTTCCCTATCCATTCATTTTATAATTTATATATAATAAAAATAATGTGATTAACTAAATTTAAAAAAATATGTTAGTTTAACATTTTATCTCAACTTCTTTCTTTGTCACATCAATTATGATAGTCCCAAATTAAAAGAAAACCATCATCCTTACTATTCAAGTACATAAAACCTGATCTTCCATTGCATTCACCAATTACAAACTCATTAGCTATTACATAACATGCTATCCTCCACCTCACACCGTGAGAGTGGAATGGCTTTAATCAATTCCGCTTCCACAGGAGTGAAGATGTCGTCTACCAACTCATGGTTCCACTGCCTTGTGGATTTGTCAATCAAGATCTCCACCTTAGCATGCGCTAATGTGTCCACCATAGGTGAGAGGACCTGTGGTGGATTCTTCCTTGGTAGCCAATGGTTTTGCCATATTCTCACAGCCTTGCCATTCCCAATCCTCCAACGGCAACCTAAGTAAAACATCCCTCCCATGTAAGATACTATTCCAAGCATGTGATCCACCACTAGTGTTTTTGGCTTCCATAATTGTACAATTTGGAAAGAAGTGAGCCTAGAAGACTTTGTAATATAAGAAATCATGATTTTTCAAGAGTCTCCAAGCTTGTTTCGCCAACAATGAATCATTGAACATGGCTATGTCTCTAAATCCCATACCTCCCTCTAATTTTGATTTTGTTAATTCCTCCCACTTCAACCAATGGATCTTCCTTTTATCCCTCCTTTGGCCCCACCAAAATTTCTTGATCATGGTTTCAATTTCATGCAAAGACCCAATGGGAGTTTGAAGCATCCCATAGCGTGTGTCGGGATGGCTAGAATGACTACTTTTATGAGTACCTCACGATCGGCTTGAGACAAGAGCTTCCCTTCCCATCCTTGTAACTTTTGCCACACCTTTTCTTTAATGAAATTGAACCCTTCCTTCTTCCTTCTACCCACCAAGGATGGCAGCCATAGATATTGCTCAAATTGTACAATTTCTTGTAGACCCAATGCATCCTTAATTTCTTGTTTGGTTGCTTCATCGATTGATTTGCTGAAGAATATGGTTGTTTTATTTTTGTTCACCTTTTGACCCAACTCCCCTTCATAAGTATCAAGGATGTCAATAATCTTCCTGCATTCATCACCCATTGCCCTACAAAATAGGAGGCTGTCATCTGCAAACAACAAATGGGTTAGTGCTGGACCTCTCTGACAAAGGGAGAAAACTTTAATATTCCCCACACTTGCTGCATGTTGGATGAGACCATGGAGATCTTCCATGCATAGAAGGAAGAGAAAAGGAGATAATGGGTCTCCTTAGTGAATGCCTCTAGTGGTGTGGATCAATCCTTGGGGTTCACCATTGACCATGATGGAATAAGTGACTATTTTTACACACACCATGATTAATCCAATCCACCTCTCATTGAAGCCCATTTATCCTCATGACATTTTCAAGGTACACCCATTCCACTTGATCATATGCCTTGCTCATAATAAGCTTAATTGCCATGTACCCTGTTTTTCCAGAACTCATATTTTTCATAGTATTTAGTGACTCAAATGCAACAAGTATATTATCAGTGATCAATCTATTTTTGGCAAAGGCTGATTGGTGCTCAGTGATGATGATGGGTAGAATTTTCTTGAGTCTATTTGCAAGAACTTTAGAAAAACTTTTATAAAGGACATTGCACAAGCTAATGGGTCGGAATTGAGTGACATATTTAGGGTTTTTTTTCTTTAGGATGAGTTTGATGAAAATGTGGTTAAAAGGGTGTGGGAGTGTACCTGAATTGAGCCATGATAGGACAGAGCTCGTTACGTCATTCTCAACTACGCCCCAACAGTGCTGATTGAATAATGGTGGCATGCCATCAGGTCCGGGTGCTTTGAGGGGAGCCATTTGCTTGAGAGCTTCCTCAACTTCACAAGCATGAAAGGGAGCAGTTAGGGTATTGTTCATGTGTCGGTGATCACTATAGGAATATGTTCCAAGGTTTCCCCTTGTGAAACCGAATTGGAGGAGGTAAAAAGTTGTTGATAATAATTGACCAAGTGGGCTGCAATCTCAACTGGTTCTACCCTCCAAATGTTGGCCTCATTCATGATCCCACGAATTAAGTTTTTCTTGAATCTTTGAGTGGCTCGGCAATGAAAGAATTTTATGTTATTGTCTCCATTTTTCAACCAAAGTGTGTGTGATCTTTGGCTCCACATGTGTGCTTCCTTGTCCAAGAGAGTGTTTATTTCTTCTTTAAGAGCCCTAAGCCGTGCATTCTATCGATGTGTTTGTGCTTCATTTTCGGTAATCACCAAAAGCTCCTTCTTCTTCTCCAATTCCTTCCTCACATTGCCAAAAATATTACGGTTCCACCATGTAAGGTCTCAACCACATATTTCCAATTTTTTAATGATGTCACCGTCATTGTGCCCATGTGAATAGGATGACCACGAAGCCTTCACCAATTCAGCACACCTCACATCCGATAACCACATCTCTTCGAATCTAAACAACTTCTTTCGTGGCAGAATTTCCAAACCTGACAAATTGATATATTGTGGCAAGTGATCTGATGAGGTACGTTGAAGGTGATAAACAATTGTCCTGGA